>NW_027521430.1:0-85163 GCF_052094955.1 Ictidomys tridecemlineatus
GAGGTGATGAAGAACTGTTACAGAGAGTAGTGTTTTGAGACTGGGGTTTAGAAGGATTGTGCAGCAAGCTGAATTTTCAGACTGAGGTGCAGAAGGACTTTTACAGAGAGCATAGGTTGGAGACTGAGGTGTAGAAAGACTGTTACAGAGAGCAGAGTTTGGAGACTCAGGTGCAGAAGGACTTTTACAGGAAGCAGAGTTTGGAGACTGCGGTGCAAAAGGGCTGTTACAGATAGCAGAGTTTGGGGACGGTTGTGCAAAAAGACTGTTGCAGAGAGAAGAGGTTTGAGACTGGTGTGGAGAAGAATCGTTGCAGAGAGAAGAATTTGGAGACTTGGGTGCAAAAGGTCTGTTACATAGAGCAGTGGTTGAAGACTGGGTTGATGAAGGATCTTACAGAGAGCAGAGATTGTAGACTGAGGTGCAGGGGAACTGTTACAGAGAGCAGTGTTTTGAGACTGGGGTGCAGAAGGAGTGTTTCAGAGAGCCGAGGTAGAAGACTAGGGTGCAGAAGGGTCGTTGCAGAGAGAAGAGTTTTCAGACTGAGGTTCAAAATGACTGTTGCAGAAAGCAGATGATTAATACTGGGGTGAAGAAGGTTTGTTGCCGAGAGAATATGTTGGTAACTAGGGTGCAGAAGGACTGTTGCAGAGAGCAGAGGTTGGAGACTGAGTTGCGGAAGTCCTGCTACAGAGAGCGGAGGTTAAAGACTCTGTTGCAGAATGACTGTTACAGAGCACAGAGGTTGGATACAGGGGTGCAAAAGAATCTTACAGAGAGCAGAAGCTGGAGACTGAGGTGCAGAAGGACTGTTGCAGAGATCAGAGGTTGGATCCTGGGATGCAGTAGGATCATTGCAGAGAGCAGAGGTTGGAGACTGGGGTGCAGAAGGACTGATGCAGAGAGTATTGGTTGAAGACTGGGTTGCAAAAGGACTGTTACACTAAGCAAAGTTTGGAAATTGGGGTGCAGAAGGACTGTTAAAGAGACCAGGATTTGGCGACTGCAATATAGAAAAACTGTTACAGAGAGCAGAGTTTGGAGATTGGGGTGCAGAACGAATGTTACAGAGAGAACAGGTGTTAGTCTGAGGTGCAGAAGGATAGATACAGAGAAGAGATGTTTGAGACTGGGCTTCAGAAGGACTGATACAGAAAGCAGAGTTTGGAGACTGGGGTGCAGAAGGACTGTATCAGAGGACAGAGGTTGGAGACTATATTGCCGCAGGACACTTTCAGAAAGCAGAAGATAAAGACTGGGTTGGAGAAGGAATGTTACAGAGAGCAGAGTTTGAAATCTGGAGTGCAGAAGAATCTTACAGGGAGCAGATATTGGAGACTGTGTTGCAGAAAGACTGTTGCAGAGAGCAGAGGTTGGAGACTGGGTTGCAGAAGGACTCTTGCAGAGAGCAGAGGTTGGAGACTGGGGTGCAGAAGGACTCTTGCAGATAGCAGAGGTTGGAGACTGGGGTGCAGAAGGACTGTTGCAGAGAGAAGAGGTTGGAGACTGGAGTGCAGAGGGACTGTTGCAGAGAGCAGCGGTTTGAGACTCAGGTGCAGAAGTCCTGTTACATAGAGCAGAGGTTAAAGACTTTGGTGCAGAAGGACTGTTGCAGAGAGCAGAGGTTGGAGACTTTGGTGCAGAAGGACTGTTGCAGACAGCAGAGGTTAGAGATTGGGTTGCAGAAGGACTGTTGCAGATATTAGAGGTTGGAGACTGAAGTGCAGAAGGACTCTTAGAGAGAGCAGAAGTTGGAGAATGGGGTGCAGAAGGACTGATATAGAAAGACGAGTTTGGAGTCTGCGGTGCAGAAAGACCGTTACAGAGAGCAGAAGTTGGAGACTGCAGTGCAGAAGGACTGTTGCAGAGAGCAGAGATTGGAGACTGAGGTGCAGAATTTCTTTTACATAGAGAAGAGTTTGGAAACTGGGGTGCAGAAGGATCGTTGCAAGAAGCAGAGCTTGGTGACACGGGTGCAGAAGGATTTTACAGAGAGCAGAAGTTGGAGACTAAGGTGCAGAAGTACTGTTGCAGAGATCAGAGGTTGGTGACTGGGGTGCAGTAGGATCATTTCAGAGAGCAGTTGTTGGAGACTGGGGTGCAGAAATATCGTTGCTGAGAGCAGAGTTTGGAGACTGGCATGCAGAAGGCCTGTTACAAAGAGGAGAGGTTGGAGAGTGGGGTGCAGAAGGACTGTTATAGAGAGCAGTTTAAGGAGACTGGGTTGCTGAAGGATCTTACAAAGAGAACAGTTTGGTTACTGAGGTGTAGGTGGACTGTTACAAAGAGCAGTGGTTTGAGACTGGGTGTAGAAGGATCATGCCGAGAGCAGAGGTTTCAGACTGAGGTACAGAAAAACTGTTACAGAGAGTAGAGGTTTGAGACTGAGGTGAAGAAGGATTGTTACAGAGAGCAGAGTTTGGAGACTTTTGTGCAAAAGGACTATTGCAGAGTGCAGAGTTTAAAGACTGGGTTGCAGAAGGATCTGAAAAGAGCAGAGTTGGGAGACAGAGGTGCAGAAGGACTGTTAAAGAGAGCAGAGGTAGGAGACTGGGATGCAGATATGTCGTTACAGAGAGCAGAGTTTAAGACTGAGGTGCAAAAGAACTGTTGCAGAGAAGATGTTGGAGACTGGGTTGCAGAAGGATTGTTACAGATAGGAGAGGTTGGAGAGTGGAGTGCATAAAGATCTTACAGAGAGCAGAGGTTAGAGACAATGATGCAGAAAGACTTTTGCTGAGAGCAGAGGTTTGAGACTGTTGTGGAGAAGAATCATTGCAGAGAGAAGAGGTTGGAGACTGGGTTTCAGAAAGGTTTTTACAGAGAGCAGAGGTTTTAGACTAGGTTGCATAATTTCTCTTACACAGAGCAGAGGTTGAAAACTGTTGTGCAGAAGGACTGTTACAGAGAGCAGAGTTTGGAGACTGGGATGCAGAAGGGTCTTACAGAGAGCAGAGATAGGAGACTGAGGTGCAGAAGGATTGTTGCAGAGAGCAGAGTTTTCAGACTGAGTTGCAGAAGGAGTGTTGCAGAGAGCAAATGTTGGAGACTGGGGTTCAGAAGTACTGTTTCAGAGAGCAGAGACTGGTGTGAAGAAGGATCGGTGCAAAGAGCAGAGTTTGGAGACTGGGGTGCAGAAGGAGTATGAAAGAGAGTAGATGTTGGAGACTGAGGTGCAGAAGTCCTTTTATATAGAGCAGAAGTTGAAGATTGGGGTGCAGAAGGATCGTTACAAGGAGAAGAGCTTGAAGACAGGTGCAGAAGGATCTTACAGAGAGAAGACGTTGGAGACTGAGGTGCCGAAGGAGTGTTGCAGAGATGAGAGATTGGAGACTGGCGTGCAGTATGATCACTGTAAAGAGCAGAGGTTGGAGACTGGTGTGAAGAAGGATCGTAGCAGAGAGCAGAGGTTGGAGACTGGGATGCAGAAGGCCTGCTACAGAGAGCAGAGTTTGGAGACTGGCGTGCAGAATGCATGTTAGAGAGGAGAGGTTGGAGACTGGGGTTCAGAAGGACTGTTACGGAGAGCAGAGTTTGGAGACTGAGGTGCAGATGGACTGTTACAGAGAGTAGTGGTTGGAGACTGGGTTTCTGAAGGATCTTACAGAGAGAGAAGTTGGATACTGAGGTGCAGTAAGACTGTTACAGAAAGCAGAGGTTGGAGACTGAGGTGTAGAAAAACTGTTACAGAGAGGAGAGTTTGTAGACTGAGGTGCAGAAGGACTGTTACAGTAAGCAGATTTTGGAAATTGGGGTGCAAATAGACCATTACACAGACCAGGATTTGGAGACTGTGTTATAAAAAAAACTGTTACAGAGAGCAGAGGTTGGAGACTAGGGTGCAGAAGAAATGTTACAGAGAGAACAGGTTGGAGACTGAGGTTCAGAAGTATATATACAGAGAACAGAGGTTTGAGACTGGGCTTCAGAAAAACTGATACAGAAGCAGAGTTTGGAGACTGGGTTCCAGAAGGACCGTTATGGAGAGCAGAGGGTGGAGACTGCGTTTCAGAAGGACTGTTACAGAGAGCATATGTTGGAGACTGGGGAGAAGAAGGACTGTTGCAGAGGACAGAGGTTGGAGACTGGGGTATCGCAGGACACTTGCAGAAAGCAGAGTTTAAAGACTGGGTTGCAGACGGACCGTTACAGAGAGTAGAGGTTTGAGACGTCAGTACAGAAGGACTGTTACAGAGAGCAGATGTTGGAGACTGGGGAACAGAAAGACTGTTGCAGAGAACAGAGGTTGGAGACTGGGGTGCCACAGAACCTTCGAAGAAAGCAGAGGTTACAGACTGCATTGGAGAAGGAATATTAGAGAGAGCCGATTTTGGAAACTGGCGTGCAGAAAGATCTTACAGAGAGCATGAGTTGGAGACTGTGGTGCAGAAGGACTGTTGCAGAAGGACGTTGGAGACTGTGGTGCAGAAGGACTGGTGCAGATGGACTGTTGCAGAAGGACGTTGGAGCCTGGGGTCCAGAAGGATCGTTGAAGAGAGCAGAGTTTAGAGACTGGAGTTAGAAGGACTGTTGCTGAGAGAAGATGTTGGAGACTGGGGTGCAAAGGACTGTTGCAGAGAGCAGAGGTTGGAGAATGAGGTGCAGAAGGACTGTTGCAGAGATCAGAGGTTTAAGACTGAGGTTCAGAAGGACTGTTACAGAGAGCAGAGGTTGGATACTGGGGTGCAGAAGGACGGTTACAGAGAGCAGAGGATGGAGACTGGGGTGCAGAAGGACGGTTACAGAGAGCAAAGGTTGGAGACTGGGGTGCAAAAGGACTGTTGCAGAAAGCAGAGTTTGTCGCCTGTGGTGCAAAAGGACTGTTGCAGAGAGCAAATGTTTGAGACTGGTGTGAAGAAGAATTGTTGCGGAGAGAGGAATTTCAAAACTTGTGTGAGATGGTCTGTTACAAAGAGCAGTGCTTGGAGACTGGGTTGATGAAGGATCTTAAAGAGAGCAGAGGTTGGATACTGAGGTTCAGGGGGACTGTTACCGAGAGCAGTGGTGGGAGACTGGGGTGCAGAAGGATAATGCAGAGAGCAGAATTTTCAGACTGAGGTGCAGAAGGACTGTTACAGAGAGCATAGGTTTGAGACTGAGGTGTAGAAGGACTGTTACAGAGAGCAGAGTTTGGAGACTCAGGTGCAGAAGGACTTTTACAGGAAGCAGAGTTTGGAAATTGGGGTGCATAAGGACCGTTAAGGAGAGCAGAGTTTGGAGACTGCGATACAGGACTGTTACCGAGAGCAGAGGTTGGAGACTGGGGTGCAGAAGGACTCTTACATAGAGAACAGGTTTAGACTGAGGTGCAAAAGGATAGATACAGAGAACACAGGTTGGAGACTGGTTTTCAGACAGACTGATACAGAAAGCAGAGTTTGGAGACTTGGGTGTAGAAGGACCGCTACAAAGAGCAGAAGTTGGATACTCCGGTACAGAAGGACTGTTACAAAGAGCAGATCTCAGAGACTGGGGAGCAGAAGGAGTGTTGCAGAGGACAGAGGTTGGAGAGAGGGGTAAAGAAGGGATGTTACAGTGAGCAGATTCTTCAGACTGAGGTGCAGAAAAACTGTTGCAGAGAGCAGACGTTGGAGACTGGGGTGCAGAATGACTGTTGCAGAGAGCAGACGTTGGAGACTGGGGTCCAGAAAGATCATTGCAGAGAGCAGAGTTTGGAGACTGGGGTGCAGAAGGACTGTTGCAGTGAGAAGATGTTGGAGAATGGGGTGCAGAAGGACTGTTTCAGAGAGCAGATTTTAGAGACTGGGGTGCAGAAGGACTGTTACAGAGAGCAGAGGTTGGAGACTGAGGTGCAGAAGGACTGTTACAGAGAGTAGAATTCGTAGACTGGGGTGCAGAAGGACTGTTACAGAGAGCAGAGGTTGGAGACTGGGGTTCAGATGGATCTTACAGTGAGCAGAGTTTGGAGACTCGGGTGCAAAAGGACTGTTGCAGAGAGCAGATGTAGAAGACTTGGGTGGAGAAGAATCATTGCAGAGAGAAGAGTTTTCAGACTGAATTGCAGAATGACTGTTGCAGAGAGCAGATTTTGAAGACTGGGATGAAGAAGGTCTGTTGCAGAGAGCAGATGTTGGTAACTAGGGTGCAGAAGGACTGTTTAAGAGAGCAGAGGTTGGAGACTGGAATGCAGAAGGACTGTTGCAGAGAGCAGAGGTTGGAAACTGAGGTGCGGAAGTCCTGTTACAGACAGCAGAGGTTAAAGACTCTGGTGCAGAAGGACTATTACAGAGTATAGAGTTTGGATACAGGGGTGCAGAAGAATCTTACAGAGAGAAGAAGCTGGAGACTGAGGTGCAGAAGGACTGTTACATAGATCAGAGGTTGGAGACTGGTGTTCAGTAGGATCATTGCAGAGAGCAGAGGTTGGTTACTGGGGTTCAGAAGGATCATAGACAAGAGCAGTGGTTGGAGACTGGGTGTAGAAAGATCGTGCAGAGAGCAGAGGTTTCAGACTGAGGTGCAGAAGGACTATTACAGAGGGTAGAGGTTTGAGACTGATGTGAAAAAGGAATGTTACAGAGAGTAGAATTTGGAGACTGAGGTGCAGAAGATTGTTTCAGAGATTAGAGGTTTGAGACTGGGGTGTAGTAGGATCATTGCAGAGAGCAGAGGTTGGAGACTGGGGTGCACAAGAATCATGCAGAAAGCAAGGTGTCAGACTGAGGTGCTGAAGGACTGTTAAAGAGAGCAGAGGTTGGGACTGAAGCTTAGAAGGACTGTTACAGAGAGCAGAGTTTGGAGACTGAGGTGCAAAATGACTGTTACAGAAAGAAGAGGTTGGAAATTGGGGTTCAGAAGGACTGTTACACAGACACGAGTTTGGAGAGTGCGGTATAGAAAAAGTGTTACAGAGAGCAGAGGTTGCAGACTGGGGTGCACAAGGACTGTTACAGAGAGAAGTGGTCAGAGATTGGGGTGCAGAAGGATCGTGCAGAGAGCAGAGGTGTCAGACTGAGGTTCCGAAGGACTGTTACAGAGAGCAGAGGTTCGAGACTGAGTTGTAGAAGAACTGTTACAGAGAGCAGAGTTTGGAGACTGTGGTGCAGAAGAAATGTTACAGATACCACAGGTTGGAGATTGCGGTACAGAAGGACTGTTACAGGAGCAGATGTTGGAGACTGGGGAGCAGAAGGACTGTTGAAGAGGACAGAGATTGGAGACTGGGGTGCCGCAGGACACTTGCAGAAAGCAGAGTTTAAAAACTGGGGTGGAGAAGGAATGTTACAGAGAGCAGAGTTTGGAATCTGGATTGCAGAAGGATCTTACAGAGAGCAGAGGTTGGAGACTGTGGTGCAGTAGAACTGTTAACAAGAGCAGAGGTTGGAGACTGCGGTGCAGAAGGACTGTTGCAGAGAGCAGAGGTTGGAGACTGGGGTGGAGAAGACTGTTGCAGAGATCAGAGGTTGTAGACTGGAGTGCAGCAGGACTGTTGCAGAGAGCAGAGGTTGGAGACTGAAGTGCAGAAGTCCGTTTACAAAGAGCAGAGGTTGGAGAGTGAGGTGCAGGAGGATTGTTACAGAGAACAGAATTTGGAGACTGCGGTGCAGAATGACTATTGCAGAGAGCAGAGGTTGGAGACTGGGGTGCAGAAGCACTGTTTCAGAGAGCAGAGTTTTGAGACTGGGGTGCAGAAGGACTGTTGCAGAGAGCAGATGTTGGAGACTGAGGTGCAGAAGGACTCTTAGAGAGAGCAGAATTTGGAGACTGGGGTGCAGAAAAACTGATACAGAAAGCAGAGATTAGAGTCTGCGGTGCAGAAAGACCGTTACAGAGAGCAGAATTTGGAGACTGCAGTACAGAAAGGCTGTTGCAGAGAGCAGTGTTTGGAGACTGGGGTGCAGAAGGACTGTTGTTGAGAGCAGAGATTAAAGACTGAGGTGCAGAAGTTCTTTTATATCGAGAAGAGTTTGGAGACTGGGGTGCAGAAGGATCATTGCAAGGAGCAGAGCTTAGAGACAGGGGTGCAGAAGTATCTTACAGAAAGCAGAAGTTGAAGACTGAGGTGCAGAAGGACTGTTGCAGAAATCAGAGGGTGGAGACGGGGGTGCAGTAGGATTATTGCAGAGAGCAGTGGTTGGAGACTGGGGTGCCAAAGTATCGTTGTAGAGAGCAGAGTAGAGTGGCATGCAAAAGCCCTGTTACAGAGAGGAGAGGTTGGATACTGAGTGCAGAAGTACTGTTACAAAGAGCAGAGTTTGAAGACTGGGTTTCTGAAGGATCTTACAGAGAGCAAAGGTTGGAGACTAAGGTGCAGGTGGACTGTTAGAGAGAGCAGTGTTTGGATACTGGGGTGCAGAAGGATCGTGTAGAGAGCAAAGGTTTCAGACTGAGATGTAGAAGGACTGTTACAGAGAGCAGAGTTTGAAGACTCATGTGCAGAAGGACTGTTACAGGAAGCAGAGATTGGAAATTGGGGTGCAGAAGGACCGTTACAGAGAGCAGAGTTTGGAGACTTCGGTATAGGACCTTTACGGAGAGCAGAGGATGGAGACTGGGTTGCAGAAGGACTCTTACATAGAGAACAGGTTGGAGACTGAGGTGCAGAAGGATAGATACAGAGAACAGATTTTAAAGACTGGGGTTCAGACAGACTGATACAGAAAGCAGAGGTTGGAGACTGGGGTGTAGATGGACCGTTACAAAAAGCAGATGTTGGTAACTAGGGTGCAGAAGGACTGTTGTAGAGAGCAGAGTTTGGAGACTGACGTGCGGAAGTCCTGTTACAGAGAGCAGGGTTTGGAGACTAAGGTGCAGAAAAACTGTTACAGAGAGCAGAGTTTTTAGAAAAGGTTGCACAAGGATCTTACAGAGAGCATTGTTTGTAGACCAAGGTGCAGCAGGACTTTTACATAGAGCAGAGGTTGGAGAATAGGGTGCAGAAGGATCGTTGCAGAGAACAGAGTTTTCAGACTGACGTGCAGAAGGACTTTTGCAGAGAGCACATGTTGGAGACTGGTTTGCAGAAGGATTGTTGCAGAGAGCAGAGGTTTGAGACAGGGGTGCAGACGGATCGTTGTAGAGAGCAGAGGTTGGAGACTGGGGTGCAGAAGGATTGTTATAGAGAACAGACATCAAAATTTGTGGTGCAGGCGGCCTGTTACGGAGAGCAGAGTTTGGAGCAGGGGTGCAGAAGTACTTTTACAGAGAGTAGAGTTTGGAGAATGAGGTGTAGAAGGACCGTTGCAGAGAGCAGAGGTTGGATACTGAAGTGCAGAAGGATTGTTACAGAGAGTGGAGTTTGGAGACTGGGTTGCAGAGGGACTGCTGCAGAGAGCAGAGGCTGGACATGGGGTGTAGAAGGACCATTACAGAGAGCAGATTTTGGAGTCTGAACTCAGGAGGACTGTAACAGACAGCAGAGGTTGGAAACTGGTGTGGAGAAAGACTGTTTCAGAGTGCAGACCTTGGTGATTGGGGTGCAGAAGAACTGTTGCAGAGAGCAGAGGTTAGAGACTGAGGTTCAGAAGGAATGTTGCAGAAAGCAGAGTTTGGAAACTGGTGCAGAAAGAATGATACAGAAATAAGAGGAAGGAGACTGTGGTGCAGAAAGACTGTTACAGATAGCAGAGGTTGGAGACTGGGAGCAGAAGGACTCTTACAGAGAGCAGAGGTTGGAGACTGGGGTGCACAAAGATGGTTGCAGAGAGCAGAGTTTTCAGACTAAGATTCAGAAGGACTGTTGCAGAGCGTAGATTTTGGAGACTGGGGTGCCAGAGGACTTTTGCAGAGAACAGAGGTTGGAGAATGGGGTACAAAAGGATCATTCTAGAGATCAGAGGTTTGAGACTGGGGTGTAGAAGTATTGTTATAGAGAGCAGAAGTTGGAGACTGGGGTGCACAATGACTGTTACAGATAGCAGAGTTTGGAGACTGGGGTGCAAAAGAACTGTTGCAGAGAGCAGAGTTTGGAGACAAGTGTGCAGAAAAACTGTCGCAGAGAGCAGAGGTTGGAGACTGAGGTGCATAAGTAATGTTGCAGAGAGCAGAGGTTGGAAACTGTGGTGCAGAAGGAATGATACAGAAAGGAGAGGTTGGAGACTGTGGTGCAGAAAAACCGTTACAGAAAGCAGAGATTGGGGACTGCGGTACAGAAAGACTGTTACAGAGAGCAGAGGTTGGATACTGGGGAGCAGAAGGACTGTTACAGAGAGCAGAGGTTGGAGACTGGGAAGCAGAAGGACTGATACAGAGAGCAGAGGTTGAGGACTGGGGAGCAGAAAGAATGTTACAGAGAGCAGATTTGCAAACTGGGGTCCAGTAGGATCTTACAGAGAGCAGAGGTTGGAGGCTGGGGTGCAGAAGGACTGTTACAGAAAGGAGATTTTGGAGACTGGGGTGCACAAAGATCGTTGCAGAGAGCAGAGTTTTCAGACTGAGTTTCAGAAGGACTGTTGCAGAGAGCAGATGTTGAAGACTGGGATGCAGAAAGACTTTTGCAGAGATCAGAGGTTTGAGAATGAGGTGCAAAAGAATCCTTGCAGAGAGTAGAGGTTGGAGACTTGGGTGCAGAAGTATTGTTACAGAGAGCAGAGGTTAGAGACTGGGGTGCAGAAGGACCCTTACACAGAGCAGAGGTTGGAGACTGCGGGACATAAGAACTGTTACAGAGAGCAGAGGTTGGAGACTGCAGGAAAGAAGGAGTGTTACAGAGAGCAGAGGGTGGAGACTGCGGAGCAGAAGGACAGTTACAGAGAGAATAGATTGGAGACTGGGGAGCAGAAAGAATATTACAGAGAGCAGAGTTGTAAAACTGGGGTGCAGAGGGATCTTACACAGAGCAGAGGTTGGAGACTGAGGTGCAGAAAGTCTGTTACAGAAAGTAGAGTTTAAAGACTGGACTGCACAAGGATCGTTGCAGAGAGCAGAGTTGTCAGACTGAGGTGCAAAAGAACTGTTGCAGGGAGCAGATTTTGGAGACTGAGGTGCAGAACGACTTTGGCAGAGAGCAGAGGTTGGAGACTGGGGTGCAAAAAGATTGTTGTAGACAGCAGAGTTTGGAGACTGGATTGCAGAAAGATTGCTACAGAGAGCAGAGTTTGGAGACTCTGGTGAAGAAGGACTATTGCAGAGATCAGAGTTTTGTAACTGAGGTGAAGAAGGATTGTTACAGAGAACAGAAGTTGGAGGCTGGGGTGCAGTAGGACTGTTGCAGAGAGCAGAATTTGGAGACTGGGGTTTAGAAGAACTGTTGCAGAAAGCAGAGTTTGGAGACTGGGGTACCATAGGTTGTTACGGAGAGCAGAGTTTGAAGACAGGGTTGTAGAAGGATCTTACAGAGAGCAGAGATTTGAGACTCAGGTGCAACAAGACTATTACAGAGAGCAGATTTTGAAGACTGGGGTTCAGAAGGATGGTTGCAGAGATCAGAGTTTTCAGACTGAGGTGCAGAAGGACTGTTGCAGAGAGCAGAGGTTGGAGATATGGGTGCAAAATAACTGTTGCATAGAACACATGTTGGATACTGGGGTGCAGAAGGATCGTTGCAGAGAGCAGAGGTTGGAGACTGGGGTGCAGTAGGACTGTTGCAGAGAGCAGAAGTTGGAGACTGGTGTGCAGAAGGATCGTTGCAGACAGCAGAAGCTTGAGACAGGGGTGCAGAAGCACTGTTACAGAGAGTAGAATTTTGAAACTAAGGTGCAGATGGATCATTGCAGAGAGCAGAGATTGGAGACTGGGGTGCAGAAGGATCCTTGTAGAAAACAGAGTTTTAAGACTCAGGTGAAGAAAGACTGTTACAGAGAGCAGAGTTTGGAAATTGTGGTGCAGATGGACTGATACAGTAAGCAGAGTTTGTAGACTGGGTTGCAGAAGGACTGTTGCAGAGCGCAGAGTTTGTAGACTGAGGTGCAAAAGCACTGTTAAAGAGAGCAGAGGTTGGAAAATGGGGTGCAAAAGGCCTGTTACAGAGAGCAGAGGTTGGAGACTGGGGTGTAGAAGGACTCTTACAGAAAGCAGTGTTTGGAGATAGGGTTGTCGAAAGATCTTACAGAGAGGAGAGGATGGAGACTGAGGTACAGCAGGACTGTTACAGAGAGCAGAGGTTGGACACTGGGGTGCAGAAGGATCGTTGCAGAGAACAGAGTTTTCAGACTGAGGTGCAGAAGGACTGTTGCAGAGAGCAGAGTTTGAACACTGAGGTTCAGAAGGACTGTTACAGAGAACAGAGGTTGGAGACTGGGTTTCAGAAGGACCGTTACAGAGAGGATATTTTGGATACTGCACTACTGGAGGACTGTTACTGAGAGCAGAGGTTGAAGACTGTTGTGGAGAAAAACTGTTGCAGAGCAGAGGATGGAAACTGCAATGAGGAAAGATCGTTGTAGAGAGCAGAGTATTGAGACTGGTGTGCAGAAGGACTGTTACAGAGAACAGTTTGGAGAAAGGGTGCTGAAGGACTGTTACAGAGAGTAGAGTTTGGCGACTGGGTTGCAGAAGAATCTTACAAAGAGCAAATGTTGGAGACTGAGGTGCAGAAGGACTGTTACAGAGAGTAGAGGTTAGAGACTGAGGTGCAGAAGGACTGTTGCAGAGAGCAGAGGTTTGAGACTTGGGTGCAGAAGGACTGTTGCAGATAGCAGAGTTTGCAGACTTAGGTGCAGAAGGACTGTTACATAGAGGAGAGGTTGGAGACTGTGGTGCAGAACGACTGATATAAAAAGCAGAGGTTAGAGACTGGGGTGCAGAAGAACAGTTACAGAGAGCAGATTTTGGAGACTGCACTACAAGAGGACTGTTACAGAGAGCAGAGTTGGAGACTGGGATGGAGAAGGACTGATTCAGAGTGCAGAGGTCGGAGACTGGGGTGCAGAAGGACTAATACAGAAAGCAAAATGTGAAGACTGGAGTGCAGAAGGACTGTTACAGAGAACAGAGGTTGGAGATTGCAGTAAAGAAGGACTGTTTTAGAGTGCAGAGTTTAAAGACTGGGGTGCACAAGGATCGTTGCAGAGAGCAGAGTTTTAACACTGAGGTGCAGAAGGACTGTTGCAGAGAGCGGATGTTGGAGATTCCGGTGAAGTAGGACTATTTCAGAGAGCAGATGTTGGAGACTGGAGTGCAAAAGAATTGTTGCGGAGAGAAGAGTTTGGAGACTGAGGTGCTGAAGGACTCTTGCAGAGAACAGAGGTTGGAGAATGGGGTTCAGAAGGACCGTTTCAAAGAGCAGAGTTTGGAGACTGCGATACAGAAGGACAGTTACAGAGAGCAGAGGTTGAAGACTGCGTTACAGAAGGACTGTTACAGGGAGCAGGGCTTGGAGACTGGGGAGCAGAATGACTGTTACAGAGAGAAGAGGTTGGAGACTGGGTAAGAGAAAGAATGTTACAGAGAGCAGAGTTTGGAAACCTGGGTGCAGAAGGATCTTACAGAGAGCAGAGTTTGGAGACGGGGGTGCAGAAAGACTGTTACAGATAGCAGAGTTGGAGAATGACGTGCACAAAGACTGTTACAGAAAGCAGAGTTTGGAGACTGGGTTGTCCAAGGATCATTGCAGAGAGCAGAGTTTTCAGACTGAGGTGCAGAAGGACTGTTGCAGAGAACAGATGTTGTAAACTGGGTGCAGAAGGATCGTTGGAGAGAGCAGAGTTTGGAGACTGGATTGCAAAAGGATTTTTACAGAGAGCAGAGGTTGGAGACTGGACTGTAGAAGAACTGTCACATAGAGCAGAAGTTGGAGACTGAGCTATAGTAAGAATGTTACAGAAATCAGCGTTTGGAGACTGGGGTGTAGAAGTACTGATACAGAAAAAAAAAGGTTGGAGACTAGGATGCAGAATTAAGGTTACAGAGAGCAGAGTTTGGAGACTGCAGTACAGAAGGACTGGTACAGACAGCAGAGTTTAAAGACTAGGGTAAAGAAAGACTGTTGCAGAGAGCAGATGTTGGATTCTTTGGTTCAGAAGGACTGTTGGAGAGAGAAGAGGTTAAAGAATGGGGTGCAGAATTAAGGTTGCAGAGAGCAGAGTTTGGAGACAGAGGTTCAGAAGGACTTTTACAGACAGCAGAGGTTGAAAACTTTTGTGCAGAAAGACTGATACAGAAATCAAAGTTTTGAGACTGTGGTGCAGAAGGACCATTACAGAGAGAAAAGGTTGGAGACTGTGGTACAGAAGGACTGTTGCAGAGAGCAGAGGTTGGAGACTGAGGTGAAGAAGGATCCTTGCAGAGAGAAGAGGTTGGAGACTGGGGTGTAGAAGGCCTATTACAGAGAGCAGAGAATCGAGACCAGGGTGCAATAGGCCTATAACAGAGAGCAGACTTTGGAGACTGGGGTACAGAAGGACTGTTACAGATAGCACAATTTCGAGACTGGGTTGCAGAAGGATCTTACAGAGAGCATTTTGGAGACTGAGGTTCAAAAGGACTGTTACAGAGAGCAAAGGTTGGAAACTCGGGTGCAGAAGGATTTTTGCAGAGAGCAGAATTTTCAGACTGAGGTGCAGAAGGACTGTTTCAGAGAGCAAATGTAGAATTCTGGGGTGCAGAAGGACTGTTACAAAGAGCATAGTTTGAAGACTGGGGTGCAGAAGGATCATTGCAGAGAGCACAGGTTGGAGACTGGGGTGCAGAATGCCTGTTACAGAGAGCAGAATTTGAAGACTGGGGTGCAGAAGGCCTGTTATAGAGAGCAGAGTTTGGAGACTGGGTTGCAGAAGGACTGTTACAGAGAGCAGCATTTGGAGAATGGGTTGCAGAAGGATCTTACAGAGAGCAGAGGTTGGAGACTGAGGTTCAGATGGACTTTTACAGAGAGTAGAGGGTGGAGCCTAGGGTGCAGAAGGAGTGTTACAGAGAGCAGAGTTTGAAGATTGGGGTGCAGAAGAACTGTTACTGAGAGCAGAGGTTGGAGACTGGGGTCCAGAAGGACTGTTTCAGAGAACAGAGTTTGGAGACTGAGGTGAAGAAGGATTGTTACAGAGAACAGAGTTTAGAAACTGGGGTATAGGAGGACCATTGCAGATAGTAGAGGTTGTAGCCTGGGGACAAGGAGGATCGTTGCAGAGAGCAGATGTTGGAGACTGGGGTGCAGAAGGACTATTAAAGAGAGCAGAGGTTGGAGACTGAGGTGCAGAAAGATCATTTCTGAGAGCACAGGTTTGAGACTGGGGTGCAGAAGGACTGTTACAGATTGCAGAACTTGGAGACTGAGGTGCAGAAGGACTTTTACAGAGAACAGAGTATGGAGACTGGGGTACAGAAGGTTCGTTGCAGAGAGCAGAGGTTGGAGAATGAAGTGCAGAAGGATCGCTAGAGAGAGCAGAGTTTGGAGACTGGGGTGCAGCTTGACAGTTACAAAGAGTACAGGTTGGATACTGGGGTGCAGAAGAAATATTGCAGAGAGCAGAGGTTGGAGACTGGGGTGCAGGAGTACTGTAGCAGAGAGCAGAATTTGGAGATTTGGGTGCAGAAAAACTTTTTCAGAGAGCAGTTTTTGTAGACTGGGATGCAGAAACATCGTTGCAGAGAGAAGAGGTTGGAGACTGGGGTTTAGAAGGACTGTTGCAGAGAGCAGAGGTTGAAGACTGAGGTGCAGAAGGATCGTTGCAGAGAGAAGAGGTTGGAGACTGAGTTGCAGAAGGAATTTTACAGAGAGCAGAGGTTGGATACTGGGGTGCAGGAGGACTGTTACAGAGAGCAGAGGTTGGAGAAAGGTATGCAAAAAGATCTTAAAGAGAGCAGAGTCTGGAGACTGGGGTGCAGAAGGACTGTTGCAGAGAGCAGAGTTTGGAGACTGAGGTGGAGAGGATCATTGCAGAAAGAAGAGGTTGGAGACTGGGTTGTATAAAGACTGTTACAGAGAGCAGAGGTTCGAAATTGCGGTGCAGAAAAACTGTTACAGAGAGCAAAGGTTGGAGACTGGGGTGCAGAAAGCCTGTTACAGAGAGCATTGGTTAGAGACTGAGGTGCAAAAGGACTGTTAAAGAGAGCAGAGGTTGGCAACTGAGGTGCAGAAGTACTGTCACAGAGAGCAGAGGTTGGAGACTGAGGTGAAGAAGGATATTTGCAGAGAGAAGAGGTTGGAGACTGGGATGCAGAAGGCCTGTTACAGAGAGCAGACTTTGGAGACTGGGGTGCAGAAGGATTGGTACAGAGAAGAGAGGTTGGAGACAGAGTTGTAGAAGGATTGTTACAGAGAGAAGAGGTGGGAAACTGGGGTGCAGAAGGATCGTTGCAGAGAGCACAGTTTGCAAACTGAGGATCAGAAGAATTGTTGCAAGGAGCAGAGGTTAGAGACTGAGGTGCAGAAGGATCGTTACAGAGAGCACAGGTTGGAGACTGGGTTCAGAAAGACAGTTACAGAGAGCACAGTTTGGAGAGTGATGTCCAGAAGAAATGTTGCAGTGAGCAGAGATTGAAGACTGTGGTACAGAAGTACTGTTACAAAGAGCAGAGGCTTGAGACTGGGGTTCAGAAGGAATGTCACAGAGAGCAGAGTTTGGAAACTGGGATGCAGAAGGATCTTACAGAGGGCAGAGGCTGGAGACTGGGGTCAGAAAGACTGTTGGAGAGAACAGACATTGGAGACTGTGGTGCAGAAGGATCATTGCAAAGCGCAGAGGTTGGAGATGGGGTGCAGAAAGACTGTTGCAGAGAGCAGAGTTTTGAGACTGAGGTGAAGAAGGACTTTTACAAAGAGCACTGGTTGGAGACTGGGGTTCAGAATAACTGATACACAAAGCAGCATTTAGAAACTGGGGTGCAGAATGACCTTTACAGAGAGCAGAGGTTGGAGACCGTGGTACAGAAAGACTATAACAGAGAGCAGAGTTTGAAGCATAGGGTGCAAAAGGACTGTTGCAGAGAACAGAGGTTAAAGACTGAGGTGCAGAAAAATTGTTGCATAAAGATTTGTTGGAGACTGGGATTCAGAAGTCCTGTTACAGGGCAGGGTTTGGAGACTGGGTTGCAGAGGGCCTGTTACAGCGAGCAGAGGTTGGAGAATGGGGTGCAAAAGGACCATTACTGAGAGCAAAGTTTTGAGACTGAGGTGCAAAAAAAACTTTTACAGAGAGCAGAGGTTGGATACTGGGGTGCAGAAGGACTGTTACAGAGAGCAGAGGTTTGAGAAAGAGTTGCAAAAAAATTTTAAAGAGAGCAGAGTCTGGAGACTGGGGTGCAGAAGGACTGTTGCAGAGAGCAGATGTTGGAGACTGAGGTGCAGAAGGATCGTTGCAGAGAGAAGAGGTTGGAGACTGGGTTGCAGAAGGACTGTTACAGAGAGCAGAGGTTCGAGATTGAGTTGCAGAAGAACTGTTACACAGAGCAAAGGTTGGAGACTGGGGTGCAGAAAGCCTGTTACAGAGTGCATCAGTTGGAGCCTGAGGTGCAGAAGGACTGTTAAAGAGAGCAGAGGTTGGAGACTGAGGTGCAGAAGGATTGGTACAGAGAGGAGAGTTTGGAGACAGAGGTGTAGAAGGACTGTTACAGAGACCAGAGGTGGGAAACTGGGGTGCAGAATGATCGCTGCAGAGAGCAGAGGTTGCAAACTGAGGTTCAGAAGGATCGTTGCATAAAGCAGAGGTTGGGGACTGAGGTGCAGAAGGATGGTTAGAGAGCAGAGGTTGGAGACTGGGGTCAGAAAGACAGTTACAGAGAGCATAGTTTGGAGAGTGGTGTGCAGAAGAAATGTTGCTGTTAGCAGAGATTGGAGACTGTGGTACAGAAGTACTGTTACAAAGAGCAGAGGCTGGAGACTGGGGTTCAAAAGGAATGTCAC
This sequence comes from Ictidomys tridecemlineatus, assembly GCF_052094955.1. Classification (NCBI taxonomy): domain Eukaryota; kingdom Metazoa; phylum Chordata; class Mammalia; order Rodentia; family Sciuridae; genus Ictidomys; species Ictidomys tridecemlineatus. Next base: position 17,738 of record NW_027521430.1, read on the forward strand.
AGAGAGCAGAGTTTGGAAACTGGGGTGCAGAAGGATCTTACAGAGAGCAGAGGCTGGAGATTGGGGTCAGAATGACTGTTGAAGAGAACAGACGTTGGAGACTGTGGTGCAGAAGGATCATTGCAGAGCGCAGAGGTTGGAGACTGGGGTACAAAAGGACTGTTGCAGAAAACAGACGTTGGAGACTAAGGTGCAGAAGGACTTTTACAGAGAGCACTGGTTCGAGACTGAGGTGCAGAATAACTGATACACAAAGCAGCATTTGGAAACTGGGGAGCAGAATGACCGTTACCGAGAGCAGAGGTTGGAGTCTGCGGCACAGAAGGACTATTACAGAGAGCAGAGTTTTAAGCCTGGGGTGCAGAAGGACTGTTGCAGAGAACAGAGGTTGGAGACTGAGGTTCAGAAGGATCCTTCCATACAGAAGTGGTTGGAGACTGGGGTGCAGAAGTCCTGTTACAGAGCAGAGTTTGGAGACTGGGTTGCAGAAGACCTGTTACAGAGAGCATAGGCTGGAGAATGGGGTGCAGAAGGACCATTACAGAGAGCAATGTTTGGAGACTGAGGTGCAAAAGGACTTTTATAGAGAGCAGAGGTTGAATACTGTGATGCAGAAGGACTGTTACAGAGAGCAGAGGTTAGAGACTGGGATGAAGAAGGACCATTACAGAGAGCAGAGGTTTCAGACAGAGGCTCAGAAGGACTGTTCCAGAGAGCAGAGGTTGGAGTCTGAGGTGCAGAATGACTGTTACAGAAAGCAGAGGTTGGCAATTGAGGTTCAGAAGGACAGTTACAGAAAGAAGAGTTTCGAGACTGTGGTACAGAAGGACTGTAACAGAGAGCAGAGTTTGGAGACTGGGGTGCAGAAAGACCATTACAGAGAGCAGAGGTTGGAGCCTGTGGAGAAGAAGGATCATTGTAGTGAGCAGACGTTGGAGACTGGGGTGCAGAAGGACCATTACACAGAGCAAAGTTTGAAGACTGGGGTGCAGAAGGATCGTTGCAGAGAGCAGAGGATTCAGAATGTGGCACAGAAGGACTTTTACAGATAGCAGAGTTTGGAGTCTCAGGTGCAGAAAGACTGTTACGAAAACCAGAGTTTGGAATTTGGTGAGCAGAAGGATCATTACAAAGAGAAGAAGTTGGAGACTGCGATACAAAAGGACTGTTACAGAGAGCAGAATTTGGAGAACGGGTAGAAGAAGGATCCTTGCAGAGAGCAGATATTTGAGACTGGGTTGCAGAAGTTGCCTTACAGATAGCAGAGGTTGGAGACAGAGGTACAGAAGGACTTTTACAGAGAGCAGCGGTTGGAGACTGGGGTGCATAAAGATTCTTACAGAGAGCAGAAGATGTAGACTGGGGTGCAAAGGAGTGTTACAGAGACCAGAGTTTGGAGATTGTGGTTCAGAAGAACGGCACAGAGAGCAGAGGTTGGAGGCTTGGGTGCAGAAAGATTGTTACAGAGAGCAGAGTTTGGAGACTCGGGTGCAGAAGGACTGTTACAGAGAGCAGAGGTTCGAGACTGGGGTGCAGAAGAACTGTTATAAAGAGCAGAGTTTGGAGACTGGGGTGAAGAAGGCCTGTTACAGAGAGCAGATGTTGGTGACTGATGTGCAAAAGGACTGTTATAGAGAGCAGAGGTTGGAGACTGAGGTACAGAAGTATTGGTACAGAGAGCAGAGGTGTGAGACTGAGGTGAATAAGGACTGTTACAGAGAGCAGATGTTGGAGACTTGGGTATAGAAAAATCGTTGCAGAGAGCAGAGGTTGGAAACTGAGGTGCAGAAGGATTATTGCAGAGAGCAGAGGTTGGAGAATGAGGTGCAGAAGGATCTATACAGGGAGGAGAGGTTGGAGACTGGGGTCAGAAGGACAGTTACGGAGACCACAGGTTGGAGACTGGGGTGCAGAAGGATCGCTGCAGAGAGCAGAGGTTGGAAACTGAGGTGCAGAAGGATCATTGCAGAGAGCAGAGGTTGGAGACTCAGGGGCAAAAGTATCGTTATAGAGAGCAGAGGTTGTAGACTGGGATACAGAATGACAGTTACATATAGCACAGTTTGGAGATCTGAGTGTAGAAGAAATGTTGCAGAGAGCAGAATTGGGAGACAGGGGTGCAGAAGGACTGTTGCAGAGAGTAGAGGTTGGAGATATAGGAGCAGAAGGACTGATACAGAGAGAAGAGTTTGGAGACTGGGGTGCAGAAGGACTGATAAACAAACAGAGGTTGGAGACTGGACTTCAGAAGAACCATTACAGAGAGTAGAGTTTGGAGACTGCAGTAAAGAAGGACTGTTACAGAGTGCACAGGTCGGATGCCGTGGTGCAGAACGACTGTTGCAGTGAACAGAGTTTGGAGACAGCGGTGCAGAAGAATCTTACAGAGAGTAGACATTGGAGACTGGGTTGCAGTAGGACTTTTGCACAGAGCAGAGGTTGGATACTGGGGTGCAGTATGACTGTTACAGAGAGCAGGGTTTTGAAACTGCGGTGCAGATGAATCTTGCAGAGCATAGAGGTTGGAGACCTGGGTGCAGAAGGACTGTTGCAGAGAGCAGAGTTTGGAGACTGGGGTACAAAAGGACTGTAAGAGAGAGCAGAGGTTGGAGACTGTGGTGCCGAAGGATCTTACAGAGAGTAGAGGTTGTAGACTGGGGTGCAGTAGGACTGTTGCAGAGAGCAGAGGTTCAAGACTGGGTTGTAGAAGGACTGTTACAGATAGTACAGTTTCGAGACTGGGTTGCAGAAGGATCTTACAGAGAGCCTTTTGGAGACAGAGGTGCAGAAGGTGTGTTACAAGAGCAGAGGTAAAATCCTGGGGTGCAGAACGATTGTTGCAGAGAGCAGCGTTTTCAGACTGAGGTGCAGAAGGACAGTTACAGAGAGAACAGTTTGGAGACCTGGGTGTAGAAGAAATGATGCAAAGAGCAGATGTTGGATCCTGGGGTGCAGAAGGACTCTTATAGAGAGCAGAGTATGTAGACTGAGTTGCAGAAGAATCGTTGCAGAGAGCAAAGGTGGAGACTGGGCTGCAGAAGAATCGTTATAAAGAGCAGATGTGGGAGACTGGGGTTCAGAAGGGCTGTTACAGAGAGCACAGGTTGGAGACTGGGTGCAGAAGGACTGTTTCAGAGAGCAGAGTTTTGAGACTGAGATGCAGAAGGACTGTTACACAGTAAGTCGTTGGAGACTGGCTTGAAGAATTATGATACAGAAAGCTGATGTGGGAGACTGGGGTGCAGACGAACCATTACAGAGAGAAGAGGTTGGAGACTGGCGTGCAGAAGGACTGTTTCAGAGAGCAGAGTTTGGAGACTGGGTTGCAGAAGGCCTGCTACAGAGAGCAGAGGTTTGAGACTGGGTTGCAGAAGGATCTTAGAGAGCAGGGGTTTGGGACTAAGGTGCAGGAAGACTGTTACAGAGCGCAGTGGTTGAAGACTGGTGTGCAGAAGGATCATGCAGAGAGCAGAGGTTTCAAACTGAGGTGCATAAGGACTGTTACAGACAGCAGACGTTGGAGACTGAGGTGCAGAAGGACAGTTACAGAGAGCAGAGTTTGGTGACTGAGGTGCAGAAAGACTGTTACAGAAAGCAGAGGTTGGAAATTGGGGTGCAGACGGACCGTTACAGAGAGCAGAGTTTGGAGACTGCGGTATACAAAGACTGTAACAGAGAGCAGAGTTTGGAGAATATGGTGCAGAAGGACTGTTACGGAGAGCAGAGGTTGGATTCTGGGGTGCAGAAAGACTGTTAAACAGAGCAGAGGTTGAAGACTGGGGTGTACAAGGATTGTTGCAGATAGCAGAGGTTGGAAACTGGAGTGAAGAAGGACTTTTGCAGCGAGCATCTGTTGGAGACTGGGGTGCAGAAGGACTGATACAGAAAGCAGAGTTTGGAGACTGAGGTGCAGGTGGACCATTACTGAGAGCAGAATTTGGAGACTGAAATACAGGAGGACTGTTACAGAGAGCAGATGTTTGAGACTGGAGTGGGGAAGAACTGTTTCAGAGTGCAGAGGTTGGAGACTTGTGTGCAGAAGAACTATTGCAGAGAGCAGAGGTAGGAGACTGAGATGCAGAAAGACTGCTACAAAGAGCAGAGTTTGGAGACTGGGGTTCAGAAAGGCTGATACAGTAAGCAGAGTTTGGAGACTGGGGTTCAGAAGGGCTGTTACAGAGAGCAGAAGTTGGAGACTGCGTACAGAAGGGTTGTTACAGAGAGCAGAGTTTGGAGACTTGGCTGCAGAAGAATATTATGTAGAGCAGATTTTGGAGACTGCAGTGCAGAAGGATTGTTACAGAGAGCAGAGGGTGACGACTGGGCTGCAGTAGGATTATTTCAGAGAGCAGAGGATGGAGACTGGTGCGCAGAAGGATCATTGCAGAGAGCAGATGTCGGAGACTTGGGTGCAAAAGTACGGTTGCAGAGAGCAGATGTTGGAGACTGGGATGAAGAAGGATCGTAGCAGAGAGCAGCGATTGGAAACTGATTTGCAGAAGGACTGTTACACAGAGAAGAGGTTGAAGACTGTCTTTTAGAAGGACTCTTACAGAGAGCAGAGGTTGGAGACTGGGGTGCAGAAGGACTGATACAGAAAGCAGAGGTTGGAGACGTGGGTCCAGAATCAACTTTACAGAGAGCAGAGTTTGAAGACTGCAGTACAGAAGGACTGTTACAGAGAGCAGAGGGTGGAGACCAGGGTACAGAAGGGCTGTTGCAGAGAGCAGAGGTTTGAGACTGGGTGCATAATGACTGTTACAGAGAGAAGAGTTTGGAGACTGGGTGGCAGAAGGATCTTACATAGAGCAGAGTTTGGAGACAGGTGCAGAAGAAATGTTACCGAGAGCAATGGTTGGAGACTGGGGTGCAGAATGATTTTTGCAGAGAGCAGAGGTTAAAGACTGACATTCTGAAGTACTCTAGCAGAATACAGAGTTTGGAGAATGGGGTGCAGAAGGACCATTGCAGAGAGCAGATGTTGGAGACTGAGGTGCAGAAGGATTGTTACACAGAGCAAAGGTTGGAGACTGTGGTGCAGACGAACTGTTGCACAGAGCAGAGGATTGAGAGTGGGGTGCAGAAGGACTGTTACAAAAAACAGAGTTTGGAGACAGGGTTGCAAAAGCATCTTACAGAGAGAAGAGGTTTCAGACTGAGGTGGAACAGGATTGTTACAGAGAGCCGAGTTTGGAGACTGGGGTGCAGAAGGATCTTTGTAGAGAGCAGAGGTTTGAATCTGGGGTGCAGAAGGACTGTTACAGAGAACAAAGATTGGAGATTGCGGTGCAGACGGCTTGTTACAGAGATCAGAGTTTGGTGAAGGGACACAGAACGACTGTTACAGAGGGCAGAGTTTGGAGACTGGGTTGGAGAAGGATCTTACAGAGAGCAGAGGTTGGAGACTGAGGTGCAGAAGGAGTGATACAGAGAGTAGAAGTTGGAGACGGAGGTGCAGAAAAACCATTGCAGAGAGAAAAGGTGGAGACAGACGTGCAGAAGGATTGTTACAGAGAGCAGAGTTTGGAGACTGGGGTGCAGAAGGACTGTTGCAGATAGCAGATTTTTGAGAATGGGGTGAATAAGGACTGTTGCAGGGAGCAGGCGTTGGCTGCAGTTGGAGACTTGGGTGCAGAAGGAGTGTTGGAGTTTGGAGAATAGGGTGCAGAAGGACCGTTTAAGAGAGAAGAGTTCGGAGACTGCAGTACAGGACTTTTACAAAGAACAGAGGTTGGAGAATGGTTTATTGAAGAACTGTTTCAGAGTGCAGATGTTGGAGACTGGGGTTAAGAAGTACTGTTGAAGAGAGCAAAGTTGGAGACTGGGGTGCAGAATTACTGATACAGAAAGCAGAGGTCGAGACTGGGGTGCAGAAGGACCGTTACAGAGAGAAGAGGTTGGAGACTGTGTTACAGAAAGACTGTTGCAGAGAGCAGAGGTTAGAGAATGGGGTGCAGAAGGATTGTTACAGAGCGCAGAGGTTAGAGAATGGGGTGCACAAGAAAGGTTGCAGTGTTCAGAGGTTGGAGACAGAGGTGCAGAAGGACTGTTACAGAGAGCAGAGGTTGAAAACCGTGGTTCAGAAGGACTTACACAGAAAGCAGAGGTTTGAGACTGGGGTGCAGAAGGACCGTTGCAGAGAGCAGATGTTGGATAGGGGTGCATAAAGATCTTTGCAGAGGGCAGAGGTTGGAGACAGGAGTTTAGAAGGACGATTGCAGAGAGCAGAGGTTGGAGACGGAGGTGCAGAAAAATAGTTACAGAGAGTAGAGGTTGGAGACTGGGGTGCAGAAGGATTGTATAAGAGAGCAGAAGTTGGATACTGAGTTGCAGAAAAATCATTGAAGACAGCAGAGATGGAGACTGGGCTGCAGAAGGATCATTACAGAGAGCAGAGGTTGGAGACTGGGGTGTAGAAGGCTTCTTATGGAGAACAGACTTTGGAGACTGTGTGCAAAAGGCTTGTTACAGAGAGGATAGTTGGGAGAAGGGGTGCAAAAGGACTGTTAGAGAAGGCAGAGTTGGGAGACTGGATTGCAAAACGATCTTACAGAGAGCAGATGTTGGAGACTGAGGTGTAGAATGATCGTTGCAGAGAGAAGAGTTTGGAGACTGGGGTGCAGAAGGCCTGTTACAGGGAGCAGAGTTTGGAGACTGGGGTGAAGAAGGCCTAATAAAGAGAGCAGAGGTTGATGACTGGCGTGCAGAAGGAGTGTTATAGAGAGCAGAGTTAGGAGACTGGGTGGCAAAAGTATCTTACAGAGAGCAGATTTTGGAGACTGAGGGGAAGGAGGACTGTTACAGAGAGCAGTGGTTGGAGACTGGGGTTCAGAAGGATCCTGAAGAGAGAAGAGGTTTTAGACTGAGGTGTAGATCGAGTGTTACAGAGAGCAGAGGTTGGAGACGGAGGTCGAGAAGGACCGTTACAGGGAGCAAATTTTGGAGACTGTGTTGCAGAAGGATCTTACACAGAGCAGAGTTTGGAGACTGAGGTGAAGAAGGACTGTTTCATAGAGCAGATGTTGAAGTCTTGGGTGCAGTAGGATTGTTGAAGAGAGTAAAATTTTCAGACTGAGGTGCAGAAGGACTTTTGTAGAGAGCAGATGTTGGAGACTGGGGTGCAGAAGGTTCGTTGCAGAAAGCAGAAGTTAGAGACTGTAGTACAGAAGGACTGTTCCAGAGAGCAGAGGTTAGAGACTAGGGTACACAAGGACTTTTTCAGAGAGCAGATGTTGGACACTGTTTTTCAGAAGGACTGTTGCAGAGAGCAGAAGTTGTAGAATTGGGTGCAGAAGTACTTTGGAGAGAGCAGAGGTTGGAAACTGAGGTGCAGAAGGACAGAGAAAGAAAGCAGCGGTTGGAATCTGGCGTGCAAAAGGACCTTTACAGAGAGCAGAATTTTGAGACTGCAGTACAGAAGGACTGTTACAGAGAGCAGAGTTTGGAGACTGGAGAGCAGAAGGAGTCTTGCAGAGTACAGAGGTTAGATACTGGGGTGCAGCAGGACCCTTGCAGAAAGCAGAGGTTTGAGACTGGCATGGAGAAGGAATATTACAGAGAGCAGAGTTTGAAAAAAGACTTGGGTCAGATGGATCTTTTAGACAGCAGAGGTTGGAGAGTGGGGTGCAGAAGCATCGTTGCAGAGAGCAGAGTTTTGACACTGGGGTGCAGAATTACTGTTGCAGAGAGCAGATGTTGTAGACTGGGGTGCAGAAGACTGTTTAGAGAGTAGATGTTGGACACTGGGGTGTAGAAGGACTCTATCATAGAGCAGAGGTTGAAGACTGAGGTGGAGAAGGACTGTTACAGAAAATAGAGTTTGGAGACTGGGTTGCAGAAGGATCATTGCAGAAAGCAGATGTGGAGACTTGGCTGCAGTAGGAAGGTTACACAGAGCACACATTGCAGACTGGAATGCAGAAGGAAATTTGCAGACAGCAGAGGATGGAGACTGGGGTGCATAAGGACTGTTGAAGATAGCAGAGTTTGGATATGAGGTGCAGAAGAACTGTTACAGAGAGCAGAGATTGTAGACTGGGGTGCAGAAGGACTGATACAGAAAGCAGAGGTTGGAGACTGGGGTGCAGAAAGACCTTTACAGAGAGAAGAGTTTGGAGACTGCGGTACAGAAGGATTGTAACAGAGAGAAGATGTTTTAGACTGGGGTGCAGAATAACTATTGTAGAGATCAGAGTTTGAAGACTGGGGTGCAGAAGGACCATTACAGAAAACAGAGGTTGGAGACTGGGTTTCAGAAGGATCTTAAAGAGAGCTGAGTTTGGACACTGAGGTTCATAAGGACTCTTGCAGAGAGTTTGGCAACTGGGGTGCAGAATGAGTGTTGAAAGAACAGAGTTTTGAGAATGACGTGCAGAAGGACTGTTACAGAGAGCAGACTTTTTATACAAGGTTGCAGAATTATCTTACAGAGAGAAGAGATTGTAGACCGAGATTCAGCAGGACTGCTACAGAGCCCAGAGGTTGGAGACTGGGGTGCAGAAGGATTGTTATAGAGAACAGACTTTGGAGACTGGGGTGCAGAAGGCCTGTTACGGAGAGGAGAGTTGGGAGAAGGCATGCAGAAGGACTGTTACAGAGGGCAGTGTTTGGAGACTGGGTTTCAGAAGGAACTTACAAAGAGCAGATCTTGGAGAGTGATGTGCAGAAGGACTGTTACGAAGAGTAGAGGTTGGATACTGAGGCAGAGAAGGATTGTTTCAGAGAGCAGAGTTTGGATACTGGGGTGCAGAAGGCCTGTTACAGAGAGCAGAGATTGGAGACTGGGGTGCAGAAGGGCTTTTACAGAGAGCAGAGTTTAGAGACTGGGTTGCAGAAGGATCTTACGTAAAGCAGAGTTTGAAGACTGAGGTGCAGAAGGACTGTTATGTAGAGCAGAGTTTGGAGACTGGGATGCAGAAGGATCATTGCAGAGAGCAGATGTTGGACACTGGGGTGCAGAAGGACTGTTACACAGAGCAGAGTTTGAAGACTGAGGTGAAGAAGGACTGTTACAGAGAGCAGATGTGGAGAGAGGTGTACAGGACTTATACAGAACAGAAGTTGCAGACTCAGGTGCAGAAGGACCGTTGCAGAGACCAGAGGTTCGAGACTGAGGTGCAGAGGGACAGTTACTCAGAGCACAGGTTGGAGACTGGGGTACAGAAGGACTGATACAGAAAGCAGAGGTTAGAGGCTAGGGTGTAGAAGAACCCTTACACAGAGCAGAGGTTGGAAAACGCAATACAGAAGGACTGTTATAGAGAGAAGACTTTGGAGACTGGGGTGGAGAAGTACTTTTGCAGAGAGCAAATGTTGGAGACTGAGGTGCAAAAGGACTTTTGAAGAGAGCAGAGGATGGAGACTGGGATGCAGAAGGACTTTTGCAGAAAGCAGAGGTTGCAGACTGAGTTGCAGAAGGACGGTTACAGAGGGCAGTGTTTTGAGACTGTGGTGAGAAACGACTGATACAGAAAGCAGAGGTTGCATTGTGGGGTGCATAAGGACTCTTAAGGAGAAGAGCGGTTAGAGACTGCGGTACAGAAGGACTGTTACTGAGAGCAGAGGTTGGAGACTGGGGTGTAAAAGAACTGATGTAGAAACCAGAGGTTGGAGTCTGGGGTTCTGAAGAATCATTGGGTGATCAGAGTATGGAGACTGGGGTGCAGAAGGACTGTTGCAGAGAGAAGAGGTTGGAGACTTAGGTACGGAAGGACTGTTAAAGAGAGCAGAGGTTGGAGAATGGGGTGCAGAAGGATTATTGCAGAGAGCAAAGTTTTCAGACTGAGCTACAGAAGAACTGTTGCAGAGAGCAGATGTTGGAGACTGGGGTTCAGAAGGACTGTTGCAGCAAAAAGAGTTTTGATACTAGGGTGCAGAAGGATCGTGGTAGAGAGCAGATGTTGGAGACTGGGGTGCAGAAGGACGGTTGCAGGAAGCTGAGTTTGGAGACTGAGGTAAAGAAGGACTGTTAAGTGAGCAGAGGTTGGAGACTGGAGTGCAGAAGGACTGATACAGAAAGCAGTGGTTGGAGACTGGGGTGCAGATGGACTGTTGCAGAGACCAGAGTTTGGAGACTGGGATGGAGAAGGACTGTTGCAGAGAGCAGATGTTGGAGACGTGGGTGCAGAAGGATCGTTGGTGCGAGCAGATTATGGAGACTGGGGTGTAGAAGGACTGTTTCAGAGAACAGAGGTTGGAGTCTGAGGTGCAGAAGGACCATTGCAGAAAGCAGAGTTTGGAGACTGGGTTTCAGAAGGATCCTAGAGAGAGCAGAGTTTGGACACTGAGGTGCAGAAGGACTGTTGCAAAGAGCAGAGGTTGAAGACTAGGGTGCAGAGGGATTGTTGCAGAGAGCAGAGGTTGCAGAGTGAGGTGCAGAAGGACTGTTACAGAGAGCAGAGTTTGAAAACTGTCGTGCAGAAGGAGTGATAGAGAAAGCAGAGGTTTAAAACTTGGGTGTAGAAGGACTGTTGCAGGGAGTAGAGTTTGGAAACTGGGTTGGAGAAGGACTGTTGCAGACAGCAGATGTTGGTGACTGGGGTATAGAAGAAATGTGACAGAGAGCAGAATTTAGAGACTGGGGTGCATATGGACTATTGCAGAGAGCAGAGGTTGCAGACTGAGGTGCAGAAGGACTGATAAAGACAGCAGTGTTTCCAGAATGTGGTGCAAAAGGACTGATACAGAAAGCAGAGTTTGGAAAATGTGTTGCAAGAAAACCATTACAGAGAACAGAGTTTGGAGACTGCGGTACAGAAGGACTGTTACAGAGAGCAGATGTTTTAGACTGGGGTGCTAAATAACTATTTTAGAGATCAGAGTTTGAAGACTGGGGTGCAGAAGGACCATTGCAGAAAACAGAGGTTGGAGACTGGGTTTCAGTAGGATCTTACAGAGAGCTGAGTTTGGACACTGAGGTGCATAAGGACTGTTGCCGGGAGAAGAGGTTGGAGATTGGGGCACAGAAGGACTGTTGCAGAGAACAGTGTTTGGAGTCTGAGGTGCAGAACCACTGTTACAGAGAGAAGAGGTTGGAGACTGGGTTGCAGAATGACTGATACATAATGCAAAGTTTGGAGACTCGGGTGCAGAAGGACCGTTACAGAGAGCAGAGGTTGGAGACTGCAGTACAGAAGGACTGTTACAGAGAGCAGAGGTTGAAGACTGGGGTGCAGAAGGATTTTTGCAGGAAGCAGAGGTTGCAGAGTTTGGTGGAGACGGACTGTTACAGAGAGTAAAATTTGGAGACTGTGGTGCAGTAACCCTGATACAGAAAGCAGAGTTTGGAGACTGGGGTGAAGAAGGACCCTTACAGAGAACAGAGGTTGAAGACTGCAGTACAGAAGAACTGTTGTTGAGAGTAAGGTTGAAGACAGGGGTGCAGAGGGACCATTGCAGCGAGCAGAGGTTGGAGACTGGGGTGCAGAAGGAATGTTACAGAGAGCTGAGTTTGAAAACTGGGGTACAGAGGATCTCATAGAGAGCAGAGTTTGGAGACTGGGTTGCAGAGTCACTGTTGCAGAGCAGACGTTGGTGAATGGGGTGCAAAGTGATCATTGCAGAGAGCAGATTATGGAGAAGGGGGTATAGAAGAACTGTCCCAGAGAGCAGAGTTTGGAGACTGGTGTGTAGAAGGACTGTTGCAGAAAGCAGTTGTTGAAGACTGAGGTGAAGAAAGACTGTTTCAGAGAGCAGAGTTTTGAATCAGGGGTGCAGAAGGACTGATACAGAGAGCAGAGGTTGGAGACTGGGGTGAAGAAGGACTGATACCAAAAGCAGAGGTCAGAGACTGGGGTCCAGAAGGACTGTTACAAAGAGCAGAGGTTGGATACTGCAGTACAGAAAAACTGTTACAGAGAGCACAGGTTTGATACTAGGGAGCAGAGGAAATATTACAGAGAGGAGATGTTGTAGACTGGGGTGAAGAAGAACTGCTGCTGAAAGCAGAGGTTGGAGACTGAATTATAGAAGGACTGTTTCAGAGAGCAGAGGTTGGAGACTCCGGTGCAGAAAAATCGTTGCAGACAGCAGAGTTTTCAGTATGAAAGCAGAGGTTGGAGACTGAGGTGCAGAAGAACTGTTACAGAGAGCAGAGGTTGGAGACTCAGGTGCAGAAAAATCGTTGCAGACAGCATAGTATTCAGACTGAGGTACAGAAGACCTGTTGCAGAGAGCAGATGTTGTAGACTGGGTTGCACACGGACTGTTGCAGGGAGCAGAGGTTGGAGACTGGGGTGCAGAATGATCGTTGCATAGAGCAGACGTTAGAGACCAGGGTGCAGATGAACTGATACAGAGAGCAGAGACATTATAATGAAGATGTCCAACATACAGAATAAAAAGAGAATTTTAAAAGCTGCAAGAGAATAAAGCAGATTACATTTAGGGGCAAACCAATCAGGATAGCAGCTGATCTCTCAACACAGACTCTGAAAGCTAAAAGATCCTGGAACAACATATTTCAAACAATGAAGGAAAATGGGTTCCAACCAAGAATCGTATATCCGGCGAAATTAAGCTTCAGGATAGAAGATGAAATTAAACCTTCCATGATAAACAAAAGTTAAAAGAATTTGCAGCCAGAAAACCATGTCTTCAAAAAATCCTTTACAAAACATTACAGGAAGAGGAAATGGACAATAACATTGAAAACCAACAATGGGAAGTAGGACAGTAAAGGGGTGAAAGTAGTCAAAGAGAATAACAAATCAAGTTTAGTAACATCAAAAAACAAATATGGCTAGAAGAACAAACCATATATCAATAATAACCCTAAATGTTAATGGCTTAAACTCACCAATTAAGAGACACATGCTAGTAGAATGGATCACAAAAGAAGACTCAACAATATGCTGCCTACAGGAGACGCATCTGATAGGAAAAGATATTCATAGACTGAAGGTGAAAGGTTGGGAAAAATCATACCACTCATATGGACTGCGGAAACAAGCAGGAGTGTCCATACTCATATCTAATAAAATAGATTTCAAGCCAAAGATAATCAAAAGGGATAAAGAAGGACACTTCATACTGCTCATGGGAACCATACACCAACAAGACATAACAATCATAAATATATATGCCCCAAATAATGGTGCAGCTGTGTTCATCAAGCAAACTCTTCTTAAGTTCAAGAGTCTAATAGATCACCATACAATAATCATGGGAGACTTCAACACACCTCTCTCACCACTGGACAGATCTTCCAAACAAAAGTTAAATAAGGAAACTATAGAACTCAATAACACAATTAATAACCTAGACTTAATTGACATATATAGACTATACCACCCAACATCAAGTAGTTACACCTTTTTCTCAGCAGCACATGGAACCTTCTCAAAAATAGACCATATATTATGTCATAGGGCAACTCTTAGACAATATAAAAAGGTAGAGATAATACCATGCATCTTATCTGATCATAATGGAATAAAACTGGAAATCAATGATAAAAGAAGGAAGGAAACTTCAAGCATCACTTGGAGAATGAACAATAAGATGCTGAATGATCAATGGGTTTTAGAAGACATCAAGGAGGAAACTAAAAACTTCCTAGAGTTAAATGAAAACGCAGACACAACATATCGGAATCTATGGAACACATTGAAAGCAGTTCTAAGAGGAAAATTCATCGCTTGAAGTTCATTCCTCAAAAAAAAGAAAAAAACAACAAATAAATAATCTCTTACTTCATCTCAAAATCCTAAAAAAAAGGAGGAAAACAACACCAAAGAAGTAGAAGGCAAGAAATAATTAAAATCAGAGCTGAAATTAATGAAATTGAAACAAAAAAACAATTTAAAAAATTGACAAAATTAAAAGTTGGTTCTTTGAAAAAATAAATAAAATCGACAGGCCCTTAGCCATGCTAACAAAGAGAAGAAGAGAGAGAACTCAAATTACTAACATACGGGATGAAAAAGGCAATATCACAACAGACACTTCAGAAATACAGAAGATAATCAGAAATTATTTTGAATCCTTATACTCCAATAAAATATAAGATAGTGAAGGCATAGATAAATTTTTTAAGTCTTATGATCTGCTCAGATTGAGTCAGGAGGATATAGACAACCTAAACAGACCAATAACAATAGAGGAAATAGAAGAAACCATCAAAAGATTACCAACTAAGAAAAGCCCAGGACCGGATGGGTATACAGCAGAGTTTTACAAAACCTTTAAAGAGGAATTAACACCAATACTTTTCAAGCTATTTCAGGAAATAGATAAAGAGGGAGAACTTCCAAATTCATTCTACGAGGCCAACATCACCCTGATTCCAAAACCAGACAAAGACACTTCAAAGAAAGAAAACTACAGACCAATATCTCTAATGAACCTTGACGCAAAAATCCTCAATAAAATTCTGGTGAATCGGATTCAAATACATATCAAAAAATTATACACCATGATCAAGTAGGATTCATCCCTGGGATGCAAGGCTGGTTCAATATACGGAAATCAATAAATGTTATTCACCACATCAATAGACTTAAAAATAAGAACCATATGATCATCTCGATAGATGCAGAAAAAGCATTCGACAAAGTTCAGCATCCCTTTATGTTGAAAACTCTAGAAAAATTAGGGATAACCGGAACATACCTCAACATTGTAAAAGCAATCTATGATAAGCCACAGGCCAGCATCATTCTGAATGGAGAAAAATTGAAGGCATTCCCTCTAAGATCTGGTACAAGACAGGGATGCCCTCTCTCACCACTTCTGTTCAACATAGTCCTTGAAACACTTGCCCGAGCAATTAGACAGACGAAAGAAATTAAAGGCATAAAAATAGGAATAGAAGAACTTAAATTATTACTATTTGCAGATGATATGATCCTATACCTAGCAGACCCAAAAGGGTCTACAAAGAAGCTATTAGAGCTAATAAATGAATTCAGCAAAGTGGCAGGATATAAGATAAACACGCATAAATCAAAGGCATTCCTATATATCAGTGACAAATCCTCTGAAACGGAAATGAGGACAACTACTCCATTCACAATATCCCCCCAAAAAATAAAATAATTGGGAATCAACCTAACAAGAGAGCTGAAAGATTTATATAATTCAAATTACAGAACCCTAAAGAAAGACATAGAAGAAGACCTTAGAAGATGGAGAAATATACCCCGCTCATGGATTGGCAGAACTAACATCATCAAAATGGCGATATTACCAAAAGTTCTCTATAAGTTCAATGCAATACCAATCAAAATCCCAACGGCATTTTTTGTAGAAATAGATAAAAGAATCATGAAATTCATATGGAATAATAAAAGACCCAGAATAGCAAAAACAATGCTAAGCAGGAAGTGTGAATCAGGCGGTATAGCGATACTGGACTTCAAACTATACTACAGAGCAATAGTAACAAAAACAGCATGGTACTGGTACCAAAACAGGCGGGTGGACCAATGGTAAAGAATAGAGGACACAGTAACCAACCCACAAAACTACAACTACCTTATATTTGATAAAGGGGTTAAAAGCATGCAATGGAGGAAGGATAGCATCTTCAACAAATGGTGCTGGGAAAACTGGAAATCCATTTGCATCAAAATGAATCTGAATCCCTATCTCTCGCCATGCACAAAAGTTAACTCAAAATGGATCAAGGAGCTTGATATTAAATCAGAGACACAGCATCTGATAGAAGAAAAAGTTGGCTATGATCTACATACTGTGTGATCGGGCCCCAAATTCCTCAATAGGACACCCATAGTGCAAGAGTTAACAACTAGAATCAACAAATGGGACTTACTCAAACTAAAAAGTTTTTTCTCAGAAAAAGAAACAATAAGAGAGATAAATAGGGAGCCTACATCCTGGGAAGAAATATTTAATCCACACACTTCAGATAGAGCCCTAATAACGAGAATATACAAAGAACTCAAAAAATTAGACAATAAGATAACAAATAACCCAATCAATAAATGGGCCAAGGACCTGAATAGACACTTCTCAGAAGAGGACAATCAATCAATAAGTACATGAAGAAATGCTCGCCATCGCTAGCCGTCAGAGAAATGCAAATCAAAACTACCCTAAGATACCATCTCACTCCAGTAAGATTGGCAGCCACTAGGAAGTCAAACAACAATAAGTGCTTGAGAGGATGCGGGGAAAAGGGCACTCTTGTTCATTGCTGGTGGGACTGCAAATTGGTGCAGCCAATTTGGAAAGCAGTATGGAGATTTCTTGGAAAGCTGGGAATGGAACCACCATTGACCCAGCTATTCCCCTTCTCGGTCTATTCCCTAAAGACGTAAAAAGAGCATGCTACAGGGACACTGCTGCATCGATGTTCAAAGCAGCAAAATTCACGATAGCAAGATTGTGGAACCAATCTAGATGCCCTTCAATAGATGAATGGATAAAAAAATGTGGCATTTATACACAATGGAGTATTACTCTGCATTAAGAAACGACAAAATCATAGAATTTGGAGGGAAATGGATGGCATTAGAGCAGATTATGCTAAGGGAAGCTAGTCAATCATTAAAAAACAAATACCAAATGACCCCTTTAATATATTGGGAGTAAACGAGGACAGGGTAGGGACGAAGAGCTTGAGAAGAAGATTTACATTAAACAGGGATGAGAGGTGGGAGGGAAAGGAAGTGAGAATGATATATAGAGGAAAGGAGGGGTAAGACAAGATAATACAAATGGAAGAAATGATTTACAGTAGAAGGGGTAGAGAGGGAAAAGGGGACGGGAGGGGAGGGGAGGGGGGATAGTAGGGGATAGGAAAGGTAGCAGAATACAACAGTCACTAATATGCCATTATGTAAAAATGTGAGTATGTAACAGAAGTGAGTCTGTATTATGTATTTGGGGAGTTCAAAACCCAATTGAGTCGAATGTATGAAAGATGATATGTCTTGAGCTCTGTAATGTTTTGAACAATCAATAAAAAAAATTCAATTTAAAAAAAATAAGAAAGCAGATATTGGAGACTGGGGTGCAGAAGGACTGTTGCAGAGGAGAGAAGTTTGAGACTGGGGTGCCGACACTTGCAGAAAGAAGAGATTAAAGACTGGGGTGGAGAAGGAATGTTACAGAAAGCAGACTTTGGAAACTGAAGTGCAGAAAGATCTTACAGAGAGCAGAGGTTGGAGACTGTTGTGCAGAAGGACTTTTCCAGAGAGCAGAGGTTGGAGACTTTGTTCCAGAAAGATCGTTGCAGAGAGCAGAGTTTGGAGACTTGGGTGCAGAAGGACTGTTGCAGAGAGCAGAGGTTTGAGACTGGGGTGAAGAAGGACTGTTGCAGAGAGCAGAGTTTGGAGACTGGAGTGCAGAAAGACTGTTCCAGAGAGCAGAGGTTGGAGATTGGGGTTCAGACAGCCTGTTATAGAGAGCAGAGTTTGGACATGGGGTGTAGAAGGACTGTTCCCGAGAGCTCAGGTTTGAGATTTTGGTGCAGAAGCACTGTTGCAGAGAGTAGAGGTTTGAGACTGCCTTTCAGTAGGAGTGTTACAGAGGCAGAGTTTGGAGACTTTGGTGCAGAAGGTTTGTTGCGGAGAGCGGAGTTTGTAGACTGAGGTGTAGAAGGACTGTTACAGAGAGATGAGTTTGGAGATTGGGATGCAGATGGACTGATTCAGAAAGCAGAGTTTGAGGACTCCGGTGCAGAAGGACTGTTGCAGAGAGCAGAGTTTGGAGAATGGGGTGCAAAAGGCCTGATACACAAAGCAGAATTTGGAGACTGGGGTGCAGAAAGACTGCTACAGACAGCAGAGTTTGGAGACAGGGTTGCAGAAGGATCTTACAGAGAGCAGAGTTTGAAGACTGTTTTACAGCAGGACTGTTACAGAGAGCACAGGATGGAGACGGGTGCAGAATGATCGTCGCAGTGAAAAGAGTTTTCATACTGAAGTGCAGAAGGACTTTTGCAGAGAGCAGATATTGTAGACTGGGGTGCAGAAAGACTGTTTCAGAGAGCAGAGGTTGGAGACTGGGGTTCAGAAGGATCGTTGTACTGAGCAGAGGTTTGAGACCGGCGTGCAAAAGGACTGTTACAAGAACAAGGTTGAACAAGGAATGCAGAAGGACTGTTACAGAGGGCAGAGTTTACAGACTGTGTTGCAGTAGGATCTTAGAGAGAGCAGATGTTAGAGACTGAGGTGCAGAAGGACTTTTACAGAGAGTAGAGTTTAGAGACTGAGGTGTAGAAAGACCATTGTGGAGAGCAGAGTTTGGAAACTGAGGTGCAGAAGGATTGTTATATAGAGCAGAGGTTGGAGACTGGGGTGCAGAAGATTGTTGCAGAGAGTAGAAGTTGGAGACTGAAATCCAGAAGGACTGTTACAGAGAGATGAGTTTGGAGACTGGGGTGCAGAAGGACTGATACAGAAAGCAGAGTTTGAAGACTGGGGAGAAAAAGGACTCTTAGAGAGAGCAGATTTTTGAGACTGCACTACAGGAGGACTGTTATAGAGAGCAGAATTTGGAGACTGGTGTGGAGAAAGACTGTTTCAGAGTGCAGACCTTGGAGACTGGGGTGCAGAAGAACTGTTGCAGAGAGCATAGGTTGGAGATTTGGGTTCAGAAGAACTGTCGCAGAGAGCAGAGGTTGGAGACTGAGGTGCAGAAGGAATGTTACAGAGAGCAGAGTTTGGAAACTGTGTTGCAGAAGGAATGATACAGAAAGAAGAGGTTGGAGACGTGGGTAATGAAGGACCGTTAAAGAGATCAGAGGTTGGGGACTGCAGTACAGAAGGACTGTTACAGAGAGCAGAAGTTGGAGACTTGTGAGCAGAAGTACTGTTACAGAGAGCAGAGGTTGGAATCTGGGGAGCAGACGGTCTGTTAGAGAGAGCAGAGGTTGGATTCTGGGGAGCAGAAGGAATGTTACAGAGAGCAGATTTGGAAAATGTTGTGCGAAAGGATCTTACAGAGAGCAGAGGTTGGAGGCTGGGGTGCAGAATCACTGTTAGAGAGAGCAGATTTTGGAGACTGAGGTGCAGAAGGACTGTTACAGAAAGAAGAGATGGGAGACTGGGGTGCACAAGGATCGTTGCAGAGAGCAGAGATATCAGACTGAGGTTCAGGAGGACTGTTGCAGAGAGCAGATGTTGGAGATTGGGGTGCAGAAAGACTTTTGCAGAGAGCAGAGATCGGAGACTGGGGTGCAAAAGGATCATTGCCAAGAACAGAAGTTGGAGACTGGGGTACTAAAGCATTGTTACAGAGAGCAGAGGTTGGAGACTGGGGTGCAGAAAAACTCTTACAGAGAGCACAGGTTGGAGACTGCGGGACAGAATGACTGTTACAGAGAGCAGAGGTTGGAGACTGCGGAGCAGAAAAACTGTTACAGAGAGCAGAGATTGGAGACTTGGGAGCAGAAGAACTATTACAGAGAGTAGAGTTTGGAAAGTGGACTGCAGAAGGATCTTACAGAGAGCAGAGGTTTGAGACTGAGGTGCAGAAAGACTGTTACAGAAAGCAGAGTTTGAAGACTGGGGTGCACAAAAATCTTTGCAGAGAGCAGAGTTTTCACACTGAGGTGCAGAAGGACTGTTGCAGGTAGCAGATGTTGGAGACTGGGGTGCAGAACGACACTTACAGAGAGCAGAGGTTGGAGACTGCGGAGCAGAATGACTGTTACAGAAAGCAGACATTGGATACTGTGGAGCAGAAGGAATTATAAAGAGAGAAGAGTTTGGAAAATGGGGTGCAGAAGGTCTTACATAGAGCAGAGGTTGGAGACTGCGGAGCAGAAGGACTGTTACAGAAAGCAGACATTGGATACTGTGGAGCAGAAGGAATTATAAAGAGAGAAGAGTTTGGAAACTGGGGTGCAGAAGGTCTTACAGAGATCAGAGGTTTGAGACTAAGGTGCAGAAAGACTGTTACAGAAAGAAGAATTCGGAGACTAGTGTGCACAAAAATCGTTGCAGAGAGCAGAGTTGTCAGAGTCAGGTGCAGAAGGACTGTTTCAGAGAGCAGATGTTGGAGACTGGGTTGCAGAAGAACTTTTGCAGAGAGCAGAGGTTAGAGACTGGTGTGCAAAAGGATTGTTGTAGAGATCAGAGTTTGCAGACTGGGGTGCAGAAAGACTGTTACAGAGAGCAGAGGTTGGAGACAGGGTTGCAGAAGGATTTTACACAGAGCAGAGTTTCGAGACTGAGTTGCAATAGGACTATTACAGAGAGCAGAGTTTGGAGACTGGGGTGCAGAAAGATCGTTGCAGATAACAGAGTTTTCAGACTGAGGTGCAGAAGGACATACGCAGAGAGCAGAGGTTGGAGATAGGGGTGCAGAAGATCTGTTGCATAGAGCAGATAATGGATGCTGGGGTGTAGAAGGGTCGTTGCAGAGAGCAGAGGTTGGAGACTGGGGTGAAGAAGGACTGGTGCAGAGAGCAGACGTCGGCGACTGATGTGCAGAACGATCTTTGCAGACAGCAGAGCTTTGAGACCGGAGTGCAGAAGGACTGTTATAGAGAGTAGAGTTTTGAGACTGAGGTGCAGAAGGATCAATGCAGAGAGCTTAGTTTGGAGACTGAGGTGCAAAAGATCTGTTGCAGTGAGCAGAGGTTAAAGACTGAGGTGCAAAAAGACTGTTACTGAGAGCAGACTTTGGAGACTCTGGTGCAGAAGGATCGTTGCAGAGAGCAGATGTTGGAGACATGTGTGCAGAAGGATCCTTAGAGACAACAGAGGTTGGAGACTGTTGTGAGAAAGGACTTTTACAGAGAGCACAGTTTGGAGACAGGGTGGAGTAGGACTTATACAGAGAGCAATGTTTGGAGACTGAGGTGCAGAAAAACTGTTGCAGAAAGCAGTTTAGAGACTGGGGTGCAGGAGTGTTACAGAGAGTAGAGTTTGGAGACTGAGGTGCAGAAGGACCTTTACAGAGAGCAGAAGGTGAAGACTGTTGTACAGAAGGACTGTTACAGAAAGCAGAGGTTGGAGACAGGTGTGCAGAAGTATCTTACAGAAAGCATACTTTGGAGACTGGGATGCAAAAAGGACTGTTTCTGAGAGCAGAGGTTGGAGACTGGAGTTCAGAAAGATCGTTGACGAGAGAAGAGATTCGAGACTGGGTTCAAAAAGCCTGCTACAGACAGAAGAGGTAGAGAAAGTAGAGTTTAAGAACTGGGTTGCATAAGGATCTTACAAAGAGCAGAGGTTGGAGACTGAGGTAGAAAAGGACTGTTATAGAGAGCAGAGGTTGGAGGCTGGGGTGTAGAAGGACTGTTGCAGAGAGTAGAGTTTGGAGACTGGCGTGCAGAAGGACTATGGCCAAGAGAATAAGCTGGAGACTGGGGAGGAGAAGGATTGTTGCAGAGAGTAGTGGTTGGAGACTGAGGTGCAGAAGAACTATTACAGAGAGCAGAAGATGCAGACTGTGGTGCAGAAGGACTGATACAGAGAGCAGAGGTTGGTGACTAGGGTGTAGAAAGAGTGTTGCAGAGAGCAGATGTTGGAGACTGGGGTGCAGCAGGCCTGTTACAGAGAGCAGAATTTGGAGACTGGTGTGCAAAAGGACTCTTACAGTGAGCAGAGTTTGTAGACTGGGTTTCAGAAGGGTCTTACAGAATGCAGACTTTGGAGGCTGAGGTACAGAAGGACTGTTACAGAGAGCAGAGGTTGGACGCTGGGGTTAAGATGGATTTTTGCAGAGGGCAAAGTTTTCAGACTGAGGTACAGTAGAACTGTTGCAGAGAGACATATTGGAGACTGGGTGCACAAGGACTGTTGCAGCGAGCAGAGTTTGGAGACAGGGTGCAGAATGATCGTTGCAGAGAGCAGAGGTTGGAGACTGGGGTGCAGAAGAACTGTTGCGGAGAGCAGACGTTTGAGATTGGGGTGGGGAGTGACTGTTGCTCAGAGCAGAATTTAAGCACTGAGTTCCAGAAGGACTTTTACAGAGAGCAGTGGTTAGAGACTTGAGTGCAGAAGTACTGATACAGAAAGCAGAGATTGGAGACTGGGGTGCAGAAGAACTGTTGTAGAGAGCAGATGTTGGATACTGGGGTGCAGAAGAACTGTTGCAGAGAGTAGAGGTTGGAGACTTGGGTACAGAAGGACTCTTAGGGAGAGTAGAGTTTGAAGATTGGGGTGCAGAAGAACTGTTGCAGTAAGCAGAGGTTGAAGACTGGGGTGGAGAAAGACTTTTTCAGAGAGTAGTATTTTGAGACTTGGTGCCAAAGGACTGTTGCAGAGAGCAGAGGTTGGTGACTGAAGTGCAGAACGAATGTTACAGAGAGCAGAGTTTTAAGACTGGGGTGCAGAAGGACTGATACAGAAAGCAGAGGTTGGAGACTGTGGTGCAGAAGGACTGTTGCAAAGAGCAGAGGTTGGAGACTAGGGTGGAGAAAGACTGTTGTCGAGAGCAGGTGTTGGAGACTGGGGTGCAGTAGGACTATTGCCGAGAGCAGAGGTTGCAGACTGAGGTGCAGAAGGACTGTTACAGAGAGCAGAGTTTGGAGACTGTGGTGCAGAAGGACTGATACAGTAAAAAGAGGTTGTAAACTGGGGTGCAGAAGGACCATTAAAGGAAACAGAGATTGGAGACTGCGGAACAGAAGGACTGTTATAGAGAGCAGAGGTTTGAGACTGGGGTGCAAAAGAAGTGTTGTAGAGAAAAGAGGTTGGAGACTGGGGAGCAGAAGGACCATTGCAGATAGTAGAGGTTGGAGAGTGTGTTGCAGAAGGACCTTACAGAGAGCAGAGTTTGGACACTGAGGTTCAGAAGGACTGTTGCAGAGAGCATAGTTTGGAGATTGAGGTGCAGCAGGACTGTTGCAGAGAGCAGAGTTTGGAGTCTGAGGTGAAGAAGGACTGTTACAGATAGCAGTGGTTGGAGACTGAGGTGCAGAAGGATTGTGACAAAGAGCGGAGTTTGGACACTGAAGTTCAGAAGGACTGTTACAGAGAGCAGAGCGTGGAGACTGGTGTGTAGAAGGATCATTGCAGGGAACAGAGTTTTAAGACTTAGGTGCAGAAGGATCTTTGCAGAGAGTAGAGTTTGGAGAGTGAGGCGCAGAAGGATTGCTATAGAGAGCAGAGGTTCGACACTGGGGTTCAAAAGACAGTTACAGAGAGCACAGGTTGTAGACTGGGGTGAAGAAGAAATGTTGCAGACAGCAGACGTTGTAGACTGGGGTGCAGAAGGACTATTGCAGAGAGCAGAAATTGGAGACTGGGGTGCAGAAGGATTGTTGCAGATAGCAAAGTTTGGAGACTGAGGTGTAGCAGGACTGTTGTAGAAACAGTGGTTGGAGACTGAGGGTTGGAAGGACTGTTACAGAGAGCATAGGTTGGAGACTGTGGTGCAGAAGGACTGATACAAAAAGCAGAGTTTGCAGACTGGGTTGCAGAAGGATCTTACATAAAGCAGAGGTTTAAAACTGAGGTGCAGAAGGACTGTTACAGACAGCAGAGGTTAGAGACTGGGGTGCAGAAGGACGCTTACAGAGAGCAGAGTTTGGAGATTGCAGGATAGAAGGGCTATTACAGATAGCACCATTTTGATTGGGTTAAAGGACTGTTGTAGATAGATGATGTTGGGGACTGTGGTGCAGAAGGACTGTTGCAGATAGCAGAGGTTGAAGAAAGGGGTGCAGAAGGACTGTTGCAGAGAGCAGATTTTTCACATTGAGGTGCAGAATGACTGTTGAAAAAAGCAGATGTTGTAGACTGGGTTGGACAAAGACTGTTTCAGAAATCAAAGGTTGTAGACTGGAGTGCAGAAGGATAGTTGCTGAGAGCAGTATTTGGAGAATGGGGTGCAAAAAGATCATTGCAGAGAGTACAGTTTGGAGACATAGGTGCAACAGGACCATTTCAGACAGCAGAGGTTGTTGACTGAGGTGCAGAAGGATTGTTACAGAGAGGAGAGGTTGGAGACTGAGGTGCAGAAGAACTGATAAAGAGAGCAGAGATTGGAGACTGGTGTGCAAAAGGACTGATAAAGAAAGCAGAGATTGGAGACTGGGGTGCAGAAGGACCGTTACAGAGAGCATAGGTTGGAGACTGCAGTACAGAAGGACTGTTATACAGAGCAGAGGATGGAGACTGGGGTACAGAAGACTTTTGCAGAGAGTAGGTGAGGAGACTATGGTTCAGAATGACTGTTGAAGAGAGCAGAGGTTAAAGAATGGGGTGCAGAAGAACTGTAACAGAGAGTAGAAGTTGGAGACTGTGGTGCAATAAGCCTGATACAGAAAGCAGAGTTTGGAGACTGGGGTGTAAAAGTACTGTTACAGAGAGAAGAGGTTGGAGAATTGGGTGCAGAATAAGTGTTGTAGAGAACAGAGGTTGGAGACTCGGGTGTAGAAGGACCATTTTAGAAAGCATAAGTTGGAGACTGGGTTTCAGAAGGTTCTTACAGAGATCAGTGGTTGGACACTTAGGTGCAGAAGGAAAGTTACAGAGAGAAGAGGTTTGAGACTGAGGTTCAGAAAAACTGATACAGAAAGCAGACTTTGTAGACCGGGGAGCAGAAGGATCATTAAAAAGAGAGTTTGGAGACTGCAGTACAGAAGGACTGTTACAGAGAGCAGAGGTTGGAGACTGGGGTGGAGAAGGACTGTGGCAGAGAACAGATATTGTAGGCTGGGGTGCAGCCTACAATTGTTACAGAGTTCAGAGGAAGGTTACTGTGGTACAGAAGAACTGATGCAGAGAGCAGAGGTTGGAGACTGGGGTGCAGTAGGCCTGTTACAGAGAGCAGAGTTTGGAGACTGAGGTGATGAAGGATCGTTACAGAGAGCAGATGTGGCAGACTGAGGTGCAGAAAGACTTTTACTGAGAGAAGAGGTTGAAGACTGGGGTGCAGAAGGATTCTTTCAGAGAGCAGACGATGGAGACTGGGGAGCAGAAGTAGTGTTGCAGACAGCAGAGTTTGGAGATTGGGGTGCAGGAGAACTGTTACAGAGAAAAGCTGTTGGAGACTGGGGTGCTGAAGGCCTGTTATAGAGAGCAGAAGTTTGAGACTGAGGTGCATAAACACTGTTGCAGAGAGCAGAGGTTTGACAGTGGGGTTCAGAAGGACTGTTTCAGAGAGCAGAGTTCTCAGTTGCAGAAGAATCATTGCAGAGAGCAAAGTGGAGACTGGGGTGCAGAAGGAATTTTGCAGAAAGCAGAGGTTGGAGACTGGGGTGCAGAAGGACTGTTGCAGAGAGCAGAGTTTGGAGACTGAGATGCAGAAGGACTGTAACAGAGAGCAGACGTTAAAGACTGGGGTAAAAAATTATGATATAGAAAGCAGAGGTGGGAGACTGGTGTGCAGTAGAACCGTTACAAAGAGCAGAGGTTGAAGATTGGTTTGCAGAAGGACTGTTATAGAGAATAGAGTTTTGAGGCTGGGTTGCAGAAGGATCTTACAGAGACCAGGGGTTGGTGCCTGAGGTGCAGGACGACTGTTACAGAGAGCAGAGAGGTTGGAGACTGAGGTTCAGAAGGACGGTTACAGAGAGCAGAGTTTTGTGACTGAGGTTCAGAAAGACTGTTACAGAAAGCAGAGGTTGGAATTTGAGGTGCAAAGGGACTGGTACAGAGAGCAGAAGTTGGAGACTGTGGTATACAAAGACTGTAACAGAGAGCAGAGGTGGAAAATATTGTGCAGAAGAACTGTTACAGAGCAGAGTTTGGAGACTGGGGTGAAGAAGGATTGTTACAGAGAGCAGAGGTTGGAGACTGGGATGCAGAAGGACTGTTACACAGAGGAGAGGTTGAAGACTGGGGTGTAGAAGGACTGTTGCAGAGAAGATGTTGGAGACTTAGGTGCAGAAGGACTGTTACAGAGAGCAGAGTTTGGAGACTGGGGTGCAGAAAAAATGTTGCAAATAGCAGAGGTTTGAGACTGGGGTGAAGAAGGACTGTTGCAGGGAGCAGGTTTTGGAGACTTGGGTGCTGAAGAACTGTTGCAGAGAGTAGTATTTGGATTGTAGAGGTTGAAGACTGGGTTGCAAAAGGACTGATAAAGAAAGCAGAGATGGGAGACTGAGGTGCAGAAAGACCGTTACAGAGAGCAGAGTTTGGAGACTGCAATACATAAAAACTGTTACATAGAGCAGAGTTTGGAGACTTGGGTGGAGAAGAACTGTTTCAGAGTACAGATGTTGGACACTGGGGTGCAGAAGAACTGTTGCAGAGAGCAGAGGTAGGAGACTGAGATGCAGAAAGAGTGTTACAGAGAGCAGAGTTTAAAGACTCGGTGCAGAAGGACTGATAATGAGAGCAGCGTTTGGAGACTGGGGTGCAGAAGGCCTGTTACAGAGAGGAAATGTTGGAGACTGGGTGCAGAAGGACTGTTAAAGAGAGCAGAGTTTGGAGACTTGGTTGCAGAAGGATATTACCTAGAGTAGAGTTTGGAGACTGAGGTGCAGAAGGATTGTTACAGAGAGCAGAGTTTGGTGCCTGAGGTGCAGTAGGATCATTGCAGAGAACAGAGTTTGGAGACTGGTGTGCAGAAGGATCGTTGCAGAGAGGAGAGATTGGACACTGGGTTGCAGAGAGACTGTTACACAGAGCAGAGATTGATTGAAGACTGGGATGTAGAAGGACTGTTGCAGAGAGTAGAGTTCAAAGACTGTTGTGAAGAAGGACTGTTACAGAGAGGAAAGGTTGGAGACTGGGTTCAGAAGGGCTGTTTCAGAGAGCAGAGTTTGGAGACTTGAGTGCAGAAGGATCGTTGCAGAGAGCAGATGTTGGTGACTGGGATGCAGAAGGATCGTTGCAGAGAGCAGTGATTGGACACTGAGTTGCAGAGAGACTGTTACACAAAGCAGAGGTTGAAGACTGGGCTGTAGAAGGACTGCTGAGGAGAGTAGAGTTTGAAGACTGTGGTGAAGAAGGACTGTTACAGAGAGCAGAGTTTGGAGACTGAGATGCAGAAGGACTGATACAGAAAGCAGAGGTTGGAGACTTGGGTCCAGAATGAACCTTACAGAGAGCAGAGGTTGGAGACTGCAGTATAGAAGGACTGTTACAGAGAGCAGAGGTTGGAGACTAGGGTACACAAGGACTGTTGCAAAAAGCAGAGGTTTGAGAATGGGATGCAGAAGGACTTCTGCAGAGAGCAGAGTTTGGAGACTGAGGTGCAGAAGGACTGTTACAGAGAGCAGAATTTGGAAACTGTGGTGCAGAAAGACTGATACAGAATGCGGAGGTTGGAGACTGTGGTGCAGAAGGACTTTTGCAGAGAGCAGAGGTTGGAGACTGAGGTGCAGAAGGATTGTTAAAGAGAGCAGAGGTAGGAGACTTGGGTGAAGAAGGACTGTGACAGAGATGAGAGTTTGGAGACTGGGTTGCAGAAGGATCTTTCAGAGAGCAGAGGTTGGAGACTGGCGTGCAGAAGAACTGTTGCACAGAGCAGAGGTCGGAGACTGGGGTGGAGAAGAACAGTTACAGAGAGCAAAGTTTGGAGACTGAGTTGCAAAAAGATCTTACATAGAGCAGAGGTTGGAGAGAGGTGAAGAAGAAATGATACCCAGAGCAGAGTTTTGAGACTGGGGTGCAGAAAAACTGTTGCCGAGAACAGAGGTTGGAGACTGGCGTGTAGAAGGACTGTTGCAGAGAGCAGAGATTGGGCACTGGGTGGAGAAGGAATATTACAGAGAGCAGAGTTTGGAAACTGGTGTGCAGTAGGATCTTACAGAGAGCAAAGGTTGGAGACTGGGCTGCAGAAGGACTTTTGCAGAGAACAGAGGTTGCAGACTGTGGATCAAAATGATCATTTTAGAGAGCAGATATTAGAGACTGGGGTGCAGTTGGACCTTTTCAGAAGTCAGAGTTTGGGAACTGAGGTGCAGAAGGATTGTTCGAAATTACAGAGGTTGTAGACTGGGGTGCAGAAGGATCTCTTTAGAGAGCAGAGGTTTGAGACTGGGGTGCAGAAGGACTGTTCCAGAGAGCAGAGTTTGGAGACTGAGGTGCAAAAGGATCATTACAGAGAGCAGAGTTTGAAGACTGGGGTCAGAAAGACAGTTACACAGAGCACAGATTGTAGACTTGGGTGCAGAAGAAATGTTGCAGTGAGCAGAGATTGGAGACTGCGGTACAGAAGTACTTTAACAAAGAGCAGCGTGTGGAGACTGGGGTGCCGAAGAAATGTCACCTAGAGCAGAGTTTGGAAACTGGGGTGCAGAAGGATGTTACAGCGAGCAGAGCCTGGAGACTGGGGTGAGAAGGACTGTTGCAGAGACCATACGTTGGAGACTGGGGTGCAGAAGGATCGTTGCAGAGAGCAGAGGTTGGAGACTGAGGTTCAGAAAGATAGCTACAGAGCAGAGTTTTGAGACCGGGGTGCAGTAGGATAGTTACAGAGAGCACAGGTTGGAGACTGGGGTGCAGAAAAAAATTTGAAGAGAGCAGTGGTTGGAGATTGGGGTGCAGAAAGACTGTAGCAGAGAGCAGAGGTTGGAGACTGGGGTGCAGAAGGACTGTTACAGAGAGCAGAGTTTCTAGCCTGGGGTGCAGAAGGAATGCTGCAGAGAACAGAGATTTGATACTGGGGTGCAGAAGAGCCATTGCAGAGAGATGAGGTTGGAGACTGAGATGCAGAATGACTGTTCCAGAGAGCAAAGTTTCGAGAATGGGGTGGAGAAGGATCTTATAGAGAGCAGAGGTTGGAGACTGGGGTGCAGAAAAACTGTTGCAGAGAGCAGAGGTTGGAGACTGAGTTGCAGAAGAATCGTTGCTGAGAGCAGAGTTTGGAGAATGGGGTGCAGAAGGCCTGTTACAGAGAGCAGACTTTGGAGACTGAGTTGCAGAAGACCTGTTACAGAGAGCAGATGTTTGAGACTGGGGTGCAGAAGGATTTTTACAGATAGCACAGTTTGGAGACTGGGGTTTAGAAGTATTTTTGCACAGAGCAGATGTTTCAGACTGAGGCATAGAAGGACTGTTACAGTGAGCAGAGGTTGGAATTTGAGCTGCTGAAGGACTGTTTCAGAAAGCAGAGGTTGGCAATTGGATTTCAGAAGTATCATTATAGGGCGAAGAGTTTGAAGACTGCGGTACAGAAGGACTGTTGCATAGAGCATAGTTTGGAGACTGGGGTTAAGAAATCCTGTTACAGAGAGCAGACATTGGAGACAGAGGTGCAGAATTGTTACAGAGAGCAGACATTGGAGACTGGGGTGTAGAAGGACCATTACAGAGAGCAAAGCATGGAGACTGAGGTGCAGAAAGTCTTTTACAGAGAGCAGAGCTTGGAGACTGAGGTGCAGAAGGATCTTTGCAGAGAGAAGAGTTTGGAGACTGGGGAGCAGAAGGACTGTTAAAGAAAGCAGAGGTTGGCAATTGGGGAGCAGATGGACCGTTACAAAGAGTAGAGGTTGGAGACTGTGATACAAAAGGAGTTTTACAGAGAGCAGACTTTGAAGACTGGATAGAAGAAGGATCATTGCAGAGAGCAGATGTTTGAGACTGCGATGCAAAAGATTGTCACAGAGAGCACAGGTTGGAGACTGGGGTGCAGAAGAAATATTGCAGAGAGCAGAGTTTAGAGACTTGGGTGCAGAAGGACTGATAAAGAAAGCAGAGGATGGAGACTGGGGTGCAGAAGGACCGTTACAGATTGCAGAGTTTGGATACTGAGGTGCAGAAGGACTTTTACAGAGAGAAGAGGTTGGAGACAGGGGTGTCAAAAAATTCTTACAGAGAGCAGAGGATGGAGACTGGGGGTCAGAAGAACTGTTACTAAAAGCAGAGGTTGGAGACTGTGGAGCAGAAGGCCTGTTACAGAGAGCAGAGTTTGGACATGAGGTGCAGAAGGATTATTACAGAGAGCAGAGGTTGGACACTGATGTGCAGAAGGACTGTTACAGAGAGCAGAGCATGGAGACTGAGGTGCAGAAGGGCTGTTTTAGAGAGCCGAGGTTGGAGACTGAGGTGCAGTAGGACTGATACAGAGAGCAGAGTTTTTATACTGGGGTGCAGAGTAACTGATACGGAAAGTATGGTTTGGAGACTGGGATGCAGAAGGACTGTTACAGAGAGCAGAGTTTGTAGCCTGGGGTGCAGAAGGACAGCTGCAGAGAACAGAGGTTGGATACTGGGGTGAACAAGGGCCATTGCAGAGAGATGAGGTTGGAGACTGTGGTGCAGAATGACTGTTACTAAGAGCAAAGTTTGGAGAACGGGTTGCAGGAGGATCTTACAGAGAGCAGACATTGGAGACTGAGATGAAGAAGGATCGTTGCAGAGAGCAGAGGTTGGAGACTTGGGTGTAGAAGGACTTTTGTAGAGAGCAGAGGTTTGAGGCTGGGGTGCAGAAGGCCTGTTACAGAGAGCAGAGTTTGGAGACTGGGTTGCAGAAAACTTGTTACAGAGAGCAGATTTTGGGGACTGGAGTGCAGAAGGATTGTAACAAATAGCACAGTTTGGAGACTGTTGTTTAGAAGGATTGTAGCAGAGAGCAGAAGGTTCAGACTAAGGCTTAAAAGGACTGTTACAGAGAGCAGAGGTTGGAAATTGGGGTGTAGAAGGACCGTTATAGAGAGAAGAGTTTGTAGACTGCCGTACAGAAGGACTGTTACAGAGCAAATTTGTAGACTGGGCTGCAGAAGGACCTTTGTAGAGAGCAGATTTGGGAGGCTGGGGTGCATTAGGATTGTTACAGAGAAAAGAGAATGGAGACTGGGGTGCAGAAGGACAACTACAGAGAGCAAATAATGGAGACTGATTTGCAAAAGGACTTTTACAGAGAGCAGAGGTTGGAGACTGAGGTATAGAAAGATCGTTGCAGAGAGAAGAGTTTGAAGACTGGGGTGCAGAAGGACTGTTACAGAAAGCAGACGTTGGCAATTGGGGAGGAGATGGACTGTTACAAAGAGAAGAGGTTGGAGACTGCGATACAAAAGGACTTTTAGAGAGAGCAGAGTTTCGAGACTGGGTAGAAGAAAGATCGTTGCAGAGAGGAGATGTTGGAGACTGGGTTAAAGAAGGACTGTTACAGAGAGCACAGGTTGGTGACTGGGGTGTAGAAAAATTTTGCAGACAGCAGAGTTTAGAGACTTGGGTGCATAAGGACTTTTGCAGAGAGCAGAGTTTGGAGACTGTGGTGCAGAAGGACTGATACAGAGATGAGAGTTTGGAGACTGGGGTGCAGAAGGATCGTTGAAGAAAGCAGAAGTTGGAAACTAAGGTGCAGAGGGATCGTTACCCAGAGCAGATTTTGGTTACTGGGGTGTAAAATGACTGCATCAGAGAGCAGAGGTTGGAGACTGAGGTGTAAAATGACTGATACAGAGAGCAGATGTTGGAGACTCGGGTTCAAAAGTACTTTAGCAGAGAGCAGAGTTTGGAGACTAAGGTGCAGAAGGACTGTTGCAGAGAGCAGAGGTTGGAGACGGGTACAGAAGGAATTTTGCAGAGAACAGAGTGTAAAGACTGGGGTGCAGAAGAACCGTTGCAGAGAGCAGAGGTTGGAGAGTGAGGTGCAGAAGGATTGTTATAGAGAGCACAAGTTGAAGACTGGGATGCAGAAGGACTGTTGCAGAGAGCAGAGGTTGGAGACTGAGGTTAAGAAGGATCTTTGAAGAGAGAAGTGTATGGAGACTTGGGTGAAGAAGGCCTGTTACAGACAGCAGAGATTGGAGACTGGGGTGAAGAACGCCTGTTACAAAGAGCAGAGTTTGGAGACTGGGGTAAAGAAGGACTGTTAAAGATAGCACAATTTCGAGACTGGGTTGCAGAAGGATCATACAGAGAGCATTTTGGAGACTGTTGTGTAGAAGCACTGTTGCAGAGAGCAGACGGTGGAGACTGGGATGCAGAAGGATTGTTGCAGAGAGCAGATGTTGGAGACTGGTTTGTAGAAGGACTTTTGCGGAGAGCAGAGTTTGGAGACTGAGGTGCAGAAGGACTGTTACATAGAGCAGAGATTTTAGACTGGGGTGCAGAATAACTGATACGGAAATTAGAGTTTGGAGACTGGGGTGCAGAATGACTATTAGAGACAGCAGAGTTTGTAGCCTTGGGTGCAGAAAGACTGCTGCAGAGAACAGAGGTGGGATACTGGGGTGCAGATGGGCCGTTTCAGAGAGATGAGGTTGGAGACTGTGGTGCAGAATGAGTGTTACAGAGAGCAAAGTTTAAAGAACGGGGTTCAGAAGGATCTTACAGAGAGCAGATGTTTGAGACTGGGGGGAAGAAGAACTGTTTCAGAGAGCAGAAGTTGGAGACTAAGGTGCAGAAGAATCGTTGCAGAGAGAAGAGGTTGGATACTGGGACAGAAGACCTGTTACAGAGAGCAGATATTTGAGACTGGGGTGCAGAAAGATTGTTACAGATAGCACAGTTTGGAGACTGGGGTTTAGAAGGATTGTGCAGAGAGCAGAGGTTTCAGACTGAGGCTAAGAAGGACTGTTACAGAGAGCAGAGTTTGGAGTCTCAGGTGCAGAAGGACTGTTTCAGAAAGCAGAGGTTGGCAATTGTGGTGCAGAAGTACCATTATACAGAGAAGAGTTTGGAGACTGCGGTACAGAAGGACTGTTACAGGGAGCAGACGTTGGAGACTGAGGTGCATAAGGATTATTACAGAGAGCAGAGATTGGAGACTGGGGGGCAGAAGGACCATTACAGAGAGCAAAGGATGGAGACTGAGGTGCAGAAGGACTTTTACAGAGAGCAGAGGTTGGAAACTGAGGTAAAGAAGGGTCGTTGCAGAGAGAAGAGTTTGGAGACTGGGGTTCAGAAGGACTGTTACAGAAAGCAGAGGTTGGCAATTGGGGAGCAGATGGACCATTAGAAAGAGAAGAGGTTGGAGACTGCGATACAAAAGGTCAGAGAGCAGATTTTGGAGACTGGGTAGAAGAAGGATCATTGCAGAAAGCACATGTTAGAGACTGGGTGCAGAAAGACTGTTACAGAGAGCACAGGTTGGAGACTGGGGTGCAGAAAAAATGTTGCAGAGAGCAAAGTTAGGAGACTTGGGTGCAGAAGGACTGACAAAGAGAGCAGAGGTTGGAGACTGGGGTGCAGAAAGATCATTGCAGAGAGCAAAGGTTGGAAACTAAGGTGCAGAAGGATCATTAAACAGAGCAGATTTTGGTTTTTGGGGTGCAGGAGAACTGTTGCAGAGAGCAGAGGTTGGTGACTGGGGTGCTGAAGGACTGTTACATAGAGCAGAGTTTAGAGACTGGGGTGCAAAAGGACTATTGCAGAGAGCCGAGGTTGGAGACTGAGGTGAAGAAGGATCGCTGCAGATAAAAGAGGTTGGAGACTGGGGTGCAGAAGGCCAGTTACAGAGAGCAAAGTTTGGAGACCGGGGTGCATAATGCCTGTTACAGAGAGCAGAGTTTGCAGACTGGGGTGCAGAAGGACTGCTGCAGATAGCACAATTCGAGACTGGGTTGCAGAAAGATCTTACAGAGAGCATTTTGGAGACTGAGGTTCAGAAGGACTGTTATAGAGAGCAAAGTTTGGAAACTCGGGTGACAAAAGAATTTTGCAGAGAGCAGAGTTTTCAGACTTAGGTGCACAAGGACTGTTTCAGAGAGCAGAGGTTGGAGACTGAGGTGCAGATGATCGTTGCAGAGAGAAGAGGCTGGAGACTGGGGTGCAGAAGGCCTGTTACAGAGAGCTGAGTTTGGAGACTGGGGTGCAGAAGACCTGTTACAGAGAGAAGAGGTTGGAGACTGGGGTACAGAAGGATTGTTACAGAAAGCACATTTTGGAAACTGGGGTGCAGAAGGATCGTTGCAGAGCGAAGAGTTTGGAGACTGAGGTGCAGGAGGACTTTTACAGAGAGTAGAGTTCGGAGACTGAGGAGCAGAAGGAACGTTGTAGAGAGCAGAGGTTGGAGACTGATGTTCAGACGAATTGTTACAGAGATCACAGGGTGGAGACTGGAGTGCAGAAGAAGTGTTACAGAGAGCAGAGTTTGGAGATTGGGGTGCAGAAGAACTTTTACCGAAAGCAGACGATGGAGACTGGGGTGCAGAGGACTGTTGCAGAGTGCAGAGTTTGGAGACTGAGGTGCAGTAAAACTGTTACAGAGAGCAGAGTTTAAAGACTGAGGTGTAGAAGTACTGTTAGAAGGACTCTTGCAGAGAGCAGACTTTGGAGACTGAGGTCCAGAAAGATCGTTGCAGAGTTTCAAACTGGGTTGCAGAAGGATCTTACAAAGAGCAGAGGTTGCAGACAGGGGTGCAGAAGGATTGTTACAGAGAGCAGAGGTTGGAGACTGTGGTCCAGAAGGACTCTTGCAGAGAGCAGACTTTGGAGACTGAGGTCCAGAAAGATCGTTGCAGAAAGCAGAGTTGGAGACTGGGGTGTAGAAGGACTGTTGCAGAGAGCAGAGGTTGACGACTGGGGTGCAGACGGACTGTTGCAGAGAGCAGAGGTTGGAGAGTGGGGTTCAGAATGACTGTTGCAGAGAGCAGAGGTTAGAGAATGAGGTGCAGAAAAACTGTAACAGAAAGCAGAGTTTGGAGACTGAGGTGCAGGACTGTTACAGAAAGCAGAGGTTGGAAGTTGGGGTGCAGAAGGACCGTTACAAAGACCAGAGTTTGGAGACTGCAGTATAGAAAAACTGTTACAGAGAGCAGAGGTTGGAGACTGGGGTGTAGAAGAAATGTTACAAAGAGCACAGGTTGGAGACTGAGGTGCAGAAGGATAGATACAGAGAGCAGTGTTTTGAGACTGGTTTTCAGAAGGACTGTTATAGAGAACAGTGTTTTGGGACTGGAGTGCAGAATGATTGTGCAGAGAGCAGAGGTGTCAGAATGAGGTGCAGAAGGACTGTTACAGAGTGCAGAGGTTGGAAACTGTGGTGCAGAAAGATCGTTGCAGACAGCAGAATTTGGAAACTGAGATGCAGAAGTATCATTGCAGAGAGAAGAGGTTGGAGACTGAGGTGCAGAAGGATCGTTACAGAGAACACAAGATGGAGACTAGGGTCAGAAAGACAGTTACAGAGAGCACATTTTGTAGACTGGGGTGCAGATGAAATGTTGCAGTGAGGAGAGATTGGAGACCACGGTACAGAAGTACTGTTACAAAGAGCAGAGGGTGGAGAATAGGGTGCAGAAGGAATGTCACCTAGAGCAGAGTTTGGAAACTGGAGTGCAGAAGGATGTTACAGAGAGCAGAGGCTGGAAACTGGGCTCAGAAGGACTGTTTCACAGAACAGATTTTGGAGACTGGGGTGCAGAAGGATCATTGCAGAGAGCACAGGTTAGAGACTGAGGTGCAGAAGGATCGCTACAGAGAACAGAGTTTGGAGACCGGGGTGCAGTAGGATAGTTACAGAGATCACAGCTTGGAGACTGAGGTGCAGAAGGACTGTTACAGAAAGCAGAGTTTGGAAGTTGGGGTACAGAAGGACCGTTACAAAGACCAGAGTTTGGAGACTGCAGTATAGAAAAACTGTTACAGAGAGTAGAGTTTGGAGACTGGGGTGTAGAAGGAATGTTACAGAGAGCACAGGTTGGAGACTGAGGTGCAGAAGGATAGATACAGAGAGCAGAGTTTTGAGACTGGTGTTCAGAAGGACTGTTATAAAGAACAATGTTTTGACACTGGGGTGCAAAATGATTGTGCAGAGAGCAGAGGTGTCAGAATGAGGTGCAGAAAGACTGTTACAGAGAGCAGAGGTTCGAGACTGAGGTGTACAAGGACTGTTACAGAAAGCAGAGTTTGGAGACTGAGGTGCAGAAGGACTGTTACAGAAAGAAGAGGTTGGAAATTCGCTTGCAGAAGCACCATAACAGAGACCAGAATTTGGAGACTGCGGTATAGAAAAACTGTAACAGAGAGCAGAGGTTGGAGACTGAGGTGCAGAATAATAGATACAGAGAGCAAAGGTTTGAGACTGGGTTTTAGACGGATCCTCCACAGAGCAGAGTTTGGAGAGTGAAGTGCAGAAGGACTGTTACAGAGAGTAAAGGTTGGAGACTGAGGTGCAGAAGGACCGTTGCAGAGAACAGAGTTTGAAGATTGAGGTGCAGAAGGATTGTTACAGAGAGCAGAGATTGGAGACTGGGGTGCAGAAGGACTGTTGCAGAGAACAGAGGTTGGAGACTGGGGTGCAGAAGGAATACTGCAGAGAGCAGAGGATGGAGACTGGGCTGCAGAAAAAATGTTGCAGAGAGCAGATGTTGGAGACTGAGTTGCAGAAGGACTTATAGAGAGAGCAGAAGTTGGAGACTAGGGTAAAGAAAGACTGTTGCAGAGAGCAGAGCTTGGAGACTGAGGTGCAAAATTTTGTTCCATAGAGCAGAGGTTGGACACTGGGGTGCAGAAGGATCGTTTCAATAAGCAGAGCTTGAAGACAGGGGTTCAGAAAGATCTTACAGAGAGCAGAAGTTGGAGACAGAGTTGCAAAATGACTGTTGAAGAGATCAGAGGTTGGAGACTGGGGTGCAGTAGGATCATTGCCGAGAGCAGAGGTTGGAGACTGGCATGCAGAAGGATTGTTGAAAGGAGAAGAAATTGGAGACAGGGGTGCAGTAGGATCATTGCAGAGAGCAGAGGTTAAAGACTGGGGTGCAGAAGACAGATGCACAGAGCAGATTTTAGAAACTGGGGTGCAAAAGTACTGTTACAAGGAGCAGATGTCGGTGACTGAAGTGCAGAAGGACTTTTACAAAGAGAAGATTATGAAGACTGGGGTACAAAGGACTGTGCCAGAGAGCAGAGGTTTGAGACTGGAATTCAGATGGATCTTTCAAAGAACAGAGTTTGGAGACTGGTGTGCAAAAGGACTGTTACAGAGTGCAGAGTTTAAAGACTGGGTTTAAGTCGGATCTTATATAGAGCAAAGTTGGGAGACTGAGGTGCAGAAAAACTGTTACAGAGAGCAGAGGTAGTAGACTGGGGTGCAGAAGTGTCGTTGCAGAGCATAGAGTATTCAGACTGAGGTGCAGAAAAACTTTTGCAGAGAGCAGATTTTAGAGACTGGGGTGCAGAAGGACTGTTGCAGAGAGCAGATATTGGTAACTAGGGTGCAGAAAGACTGTTGTAGAGAGCAGAGGTTGGAGACTGGGGTGCAGAAGGACTTTTACAGAGAGCATATGTTGGATAATGAGGTATAGAAGTCCTGTAACAGAGAGCAGAGGTTGGATACTGATGTGCAGAAAGATCTTACAGAGAGCAGAATTTGGAAACTGAGGTGCAGAAGGACTGTTACAGAAATCAGAGGTAGGAGACTGGGGTGCAGTAGGATCATTTTAGAGAGCAGAGGTTGGAGACTGGGGTGCAGAAGAACTGATACAGAAAGCAGACATTGTAGACTGGGGTGCAGAAAGACCGTTACAGAGAGCAGAGTTTTGAGACTGCTCTACAGAAGGACTGTTACAGAGAGAAGAGTTTAGAGAATTATGTGAAGAAGGAGTGTTCAAGGAAGTAGCGGTTTGAGACTTTGGTGCAGGAGGATTGTGGCAGAGAGCAGAGTTTGGAGACTGAGATGAAGAAAGATTGTTACAGAGAGCAGAGTTTGGATACTGGGGTGCAGAAGGACCGTTACAGAGAGCATATTTTGGAGACTGCACTACACGAGGACTGTTACAGAGAACAGAGGTTGGAGAACGGGTACAGAAGGACTGTTACAGAGGTCAGAGTTGACAGACTGGGTTGCAGAATAATCTTACAGAGAGAGAGCAGATGTTGGAGACTGAGGAGCAGAAGCACTGTTACAGAGGGAAGAGGTTGGAGACTGAGGTGCAGAAGGACTGTTGCAGAGAGCAGACTTGTAGACTGTGGAGCAGAAGGATCGATACAGAGAGCAGCGGTTGGAGACTTGGGTGCAGAAGAACTGATAGAGAAAGTAGAGGTTGGAGACTCAGGTGCAGAAGGACCCTTACAGAGAGCAGAGGTTTGAGACTGCAGTACAGAAGGACTTTTACAGAGAGCAGAGGATGGAGACTGGGGTGGAAAAGAACTGTTTTAGAGAGCAAATGTTGAAGTCTGTGTTGAAAAAGGACTTTTAAAGAGATCTTAGGATGGAGACTGGAGTGGAGAAGTACTGTTGCAGAGAGCAGAGTTTGTAGACTGAGTTTCAGAAGGACTGTTACAGCGGGCAGAGTTTGCAGACTATGGTGGAAAACGACAGATACAGAAAGCAGAGGTTGGATACTGGGGTGCATAAGGACCCGTACAAAGAACAAAGGTTGGAGACTGCGGTACAGAAGGACTGTTACAGAGAGCAGCATTTTGAGACTGGGGTGCAGAATACCAGTTGCAGAGAACAGAGATTGGAGAATGGGGTGCAGAAGGTTCGTTGGGGCGAGAAGAGTATGGAGACTGGTGTGTAGAAGGACTGTTGCAGAGAGCAGAAGTTGAAGACTGGGGTGTAGAAGAAATTTTGCAGAAGCAGATGTTGGAAACTTTGGTGCAGAAGGACTGTTGCATAGAGCAGAGGTTGGAGACTGGGGTGCAGAAGGATAGTTAAAGAGAGCAGAGGTTGGAGACTGGAGTGCAGAAAGATTGTTGCAGAGAGCAGAGGTTTGAGACTGGGGTGCAGAAAGATCGTTGCAGAAAGAAGAGGTTGGAGACTGGGGCGCAGAAGGATCATTAAAGAGAGCAGAGTTTGGAGATTATGGTGAAGAAGGACTTT
The DNA here is from genome assembly GCF_052094955.1 of Ictidomys tridecemlineatus. Taxonomy (NCBI): domain Eukaryota; kingdom Metazoa; phylum Chordata; class Mammalia; order Rodentia; family Sciuridae; genus Ictidomys; species Ictidomys tridecemlineatus. The sequence goes on from NW_027521430.1 coordinate 56,267, forward strand.
TACAGAGAGCACAGGTTGAAGACTGGGGTGCAGTAGGACTTTTACAGAGAGAACAGGTTGGAGACTGAGGTGCAGAAAAAATGTTGCAGAGAACAAAGTTTGTAGTCTGGGGTGCAGTTTGAGTGATGCAGAGAGCAGAGAATGGAGAATGAGGTGCAAAAGGAACCTGACAGAAACCAGAGGTTGGAGACTGCTTTACAGAAGGACTGTTACAGAGAGCAGAGGTTTGAGACAGGTGTGCAGAAGGATGTGACACACAGCAAAGTTTGGAGACTGGGGTACAGAAGGACATTAGTGAAGAGCAGAAGTTGGAGCCTGGGGTGCAGAAGAATCTTTGAAGAAAATGAGTTTGGAGACTGGGGTCAAAACTTCTGTTACTGACAGCAGAGGTTGGAGATGGGGTGCAGAAGGCCTGTTACAGAGAGCAGTGCTTGGAGACTGTGGTGCAGAAGGTCAGTTACAGAGAGCAGAGATTAAAGACTGGGTTGCAAAAGGATGTTACAGAGAGCCGAGGTTGTAGACTGATGTACAGAAGGACTGTTACAGAGAGCAGAGGTTGGAGGCTGAGGTGTAGAAGGTTCGTTGCGTTGAGCAGAGTTTTCAGACTGAGGTGCAAAAGGACTGTTACAGAGAGCAGAGGTTTTAGCCTGGGGTGCAGAAGGCACGTTACAGAGAGCAGAGGTTTGAGACTGGGGTGTAGAAAGACTGTTGCAGAGATTAGAGGTTGAATATTGGCGTCCAGAAGTACTGTTGGCAAGAGAAGAGGTTGGAGACTGGGGTAGAGAAAGACTGCTGCAGAAAGTAGAGGTTGGAGACTGGGGTGCAAAAGGATTTATACAGAAAGCAGACGTCGATGACCTGGGTGCAGAAAGATTGTTGCAGAGAGCTGAGGTTGAAGACTGTGGTGGAGAAGGACTGTTGCAGAGAGCAGATGTTAGAGACTGAGGTGCAGAAGTACTGTTGCAGAGAGCAGAGATTGGAGACTTGGGTGCAGAAGGACTATTGCAGAGAGCAGAGGTTGCAGACTGAGGTGCAGAAGGACTGTTACAGAGAGCAGAGTTTGGAGAATGTGGTGCAGAATTACTGATATCGAAAGCAGAGGTTGGAGACTCGGGTGCAGTAGAAACCTTACAGAGAACAGAGTTTGGAGACTGTGGTACAAATGGACTGTTACAGAGAACAGGGGTTGAAGCCTGGGGTACAGAATAAATGTTGTAGAGAACAGAGATTGGAGACTGGGGTTCAAAAGGATCTTACAGAGAGAAGAATTCGGACACTGAGGTTCAGAAGGACTGTTGCAGAGAGCATAGGTTGGAGATTGGGATGCAGAAGATCTGTTGCAGAGAGCAGAGGTTTGAGTCTGAGATGCAGAAAGTCTGCTACAGAGAGGAGAGGTTAGAAACCGGGGTGCAGAAAGACTGTGGCAGAGAGCAGAGGTTACAGAGTGAGATGCATAAGGACTGTTGTAGAGAACAGAGGTTGAAGACTTGGGTGCAGAAGAACCATTGCAGAAAGCAGAGGTTGGAGACAGGGTTTCAGAAGGATCTTACAGAGATCAGAGGTCAGACACTGAGGTGCAGAAGGACTGTTGAAGAGAGCAGAAGTTGGAGATTGGGACGCAGAAAGACTGTTGTGGAGAGAGAGGTTGGAGTCTGACTTGCAGAAAGAAAGTTACAGAGAGCAGAGGTTGGAGACTGGTGTTAAGAAAAAGTGACACAGAAAGCAGAGTTTGGAGACTGGGGAGCAGAAGGATCCTTACAGTGAGAAGAGTTTGGAGACTGCAGTACAGAAGGACTGTTAAAGAGAGCAGAGGTTGGAGACTGGGGTCGAGAATGACTGTGGCAGAGAGCAGATTTTGGAGACTGGGGTGCAGAAGAACTGTTACAGAGAGAAGAGGTCGGAGATTTGGGTTCAAATGGCCTGTTACACAAATCAGAGTTTGAAGACTGGGGTGCAGAAGGACTGTTGCAGAGAGCAAGGATGAAGACTGGGATGCAGAAGGACTGTTGCAGAGAGCAGAGTTTTCACAGTGAGGTGCAGAAGGACTTTTACAGAGAGCAGAGTTTGGAGACTGTGTTTCAGAAGGACTGATACAGAAAGCAGAGGTTGAGGATTGGAGTGAAGAAGGACCCTTAAAAAGAATAGAGGTTAAAGACTGTGGTACAGAAGAACTGTTGTGGAGAAGAGAGATTTGAGACTTCTGTGCAGAGGGACCATTGCAGAGAGCAGTGTTTGGAGACTGGGGTGCAGAAGGAATGTTACAGAGAGAAGAGTTTGGACACAGGGGTGCAGAATGATCTTACAGAGAGAAGAGTTTGAAAACTGGGGTGCAGAAGGAGTGTTGCAGAGAGCAGAGTTTGGAGCCTTGGGTGCAGAAAAAATCGTTGCAGAGAGCAGAGTTTGGAGACTGGGGTGCCGAAGAACTGTTACCGAGAGAGGAGGTTGGAGCCTTGGGTGCAAACGGCCTGTTACACATATAAGAGTTGGGAGACTGTTACAGAAAGCAGAGTTTAGAGACTGGTTTTCAGAAGGATCTTACACAGAGAAGAGGTTGGAGACTGAGGTGCAGAAGGACTGTTACAGAGAGTATATGTAGTAGACTGAGGTGCAGAAAGACCGTTGCCAAGAGCAGGGTTTGGAGACTGAAATGCAGAAGGTCTGTTACAGAGAGAAGAAGTTGGAGACTTAGGTGTAGAAGGACTCCTGCAGAGAGCAGAGGTTGGAGATTGGGGTGCAGAAGGACTGTTGCAGAGAGCAGAATTTGGAGACTGAGGTGCATAAGGACTGTTACAGAGAGCAGAGCTTGGAGACTTGAGTGCAGAAGGACTGATACAGAAAGCAGAGGTTTGAGACTGGGGTGCAGAAGGACCATTACAGAGAGAGGTGTTTGGAAACTGCTGTACAGAAGGACTGTTACAGAGAGCAGAGGTTGGAGATTGAGGTGGAGAAGAACTGTCGCAGTGATCAGATGTTGTAGACTGGAGTTCAGTAGGACTGTTGCAGAGAGTATAGGTTGGGATTGGAGTGTAGAAGTACTGTTGCATAGAATAGAGTTTGGAGATTGGGGTGCAGAAGGACCATTGCAGAGAGGAGAGTTGAGAGACTGAGGTGCAGAAGGATTGTTACAGAGTGCAGAGGTAGTATACTGGGGTGGAGAAGGTTGACCCAGAGAGTAAAGGTTGGAGACTGGGGTGGAGAAGGCCTGTTACAGAGAGCAGAGTTTGGAGACTGAGGTGCTAAAGGATCATTACAGAGAGCTGAGTTTTGAGACTGAGGTGCAGAAGGACTGTTACAGAGAGCAGAGTTTGGAGATTGGGGTGCAGAAGAACTGTTACAGAGAGCAGAGGTTGGAGACTGGGGTGCAGAAGGCCTGTTTCAGAGAGCAGAGGTATGAGACTGAGATGTAGAAGGATTGTAACTAAGAGCAGAGGTTGGAGACTGGGGTTCAGAAGGACAGTTTGAGAGAGCACATGTTGGAGACTGGAGTGAAGAAGAAATGTTGCAGAAAGCAGAGGTTGGAGACTGAGGTGCAGAAAGACTGTTGCAGAGAGCACAGTTTGGAGACTGCGGTACAGAAGGACTGTTACAGAGAGTAGAGCTTGGAGACTGGGGTGCAGAAGGAATGTAACAGAGAGTACAGTTCGAGAACTGGAGTGCAGAAGGATCTTATAGAGACCATATGTTGGAAACTGGGGTGCAGAAGGATCGTTGCAGAGAGTAAAGGTTGGAGACTTGGGTGTAGAAGGACTGTTGCAGAGAGCAGATGTTTGAGACTGGGGTGAAGAAGGACTGTTGCTGAGAGCAGAGGTTGGAGTCTGAGGTGCAGAAGGTCTGTTAGAGAGAGAGCAGAGGTTAGAGACTTGGGTGCAGAAGGACTGTTACGGAGAGCAGAGTTTGGAGACAAGGGTGAAGAAGGACTATTGCAAAAAAAAGTGCTTGGAGACTGGGGTGCAGAAGAAATGTTGTAGAGCGCAGAGGTTGGAGACTGAGGTGCAGAGGGTCGTTGCAGAGAGAAGAGGATGGAGACTGGGGTGCAGCAGGCCTGTTACAGAGAGCAGAAGTTGGAGACTGGGTTGCAGAAGGATCATAGCAGAGAGCAGAGTTTGAAGACTGAGGTGCAGAAGGATCCTTGCAGAGAGCAGAGGTTTGAGACTGTGGTGCAGAACGATTTTTACAGAGAGCAGAGGATGAAAACTGGGGTGCAGAAGGACAGTTACAGAGAGCACAGATGGAGACTGGGGTTCAGAAGAAATGTTGCAGACAGCAGAAAGTGGAGACTGTTGTGCAGAAGAACTTTTGCATAGAGCAGAGTTTGGAAACTGGGGTGCAGAAGAACTGATACAGAAAGCAGACGTTGCAGACTGGGGTGCAGAAATACCGTTACAGAGAACAAAGGTTGGAGACTGCAGTACAAAAGGACTTTAACTGAGAGTAGATGTTAGAAACTGTGGGACAGAAGTACTGATGCAGAGAACAGAGGTTGGAGACTGGGGTGCGGAAGGACCATTGCAAATAGCAGAGTTTGGAGACTGAGGTGCCGAAGGATTGTTAGAAAGCAGAGCTAGGATACTGGGGTGCAGAAGGAATGTTGCAGAGAGCAGAAGGTGGAGACTGAGGTGCAGAAGGACTTTTGCAGAGAGCAGAGGTTGGAAACTGGGGTGCAGAAGGACTGTTACAGAGAGCAGAGTTTGGAGACTGGGGTACAGAATATCTGATATGGAAAAAAGTATTTTGAACTTGGGGTGTAGAAGGACTGTTGCAGAGAACAGAGGTTGGATTCTGGGGTTCAGTAGAACCGTTTCACAGAGCAGAGGTTGGAGACTGAGGTGCAGAAGGACTGTTATAGAGAGCAAAGTTTGGAAACCGGGGTGAAGAAGAATCTTACAGAGAGCAGAGGTTGGAGACTGGGGTGCCTAAGGACTGTTGCAGAGAGCAGAGGTTGGAGACTGAGGTGCAGATGGATCATTGCAGAGAGAAGAGGTTGGAGACTGGGGTGCATTATGCCTGTTACAGAGAGCAGAGTTTAAAGAATGGGGTGCAGAAGACCTGGTAGAGAGAAAAGGTTGAACACTTGTGTGCAAAAGGATTGTTACAAATAGCACAGTTTGGAGAGTAAGGTGAAGAAGGATCATTGCAGAGATCAGAGGTTTCAGACTGAGGCTTAGAATGACTGTTACAGAGAGCAGAGGTTGGAGTCTGAGTTGAAGAAGGACTGTTTCAGAGAGCAGATATTGGATCCTCGGGTGCTTAAGGATCGTTGCAGAGAGCACAGGTTGGAAACTGGGGTGCAGAAGGCCTGTTACAGAGAGCAGAGGTTTAAGACTGGGGTGCAGAAGGCCTGTTACAGAGAGCAGAGGTTAGAGACTGGGGTGCAGAAAGTTTTTTTTAGAGAGCAGAGTTTGAATACTGGGGTGCAGAAGGACCATTACAAAGAGCAAGGTTGGAGATGGAGGTGCAGAAGGACTTTTACAGAGACCAGAGTTTGGATACTGGGGTTCAGAAGGACTTTACAGAGAGCAGAGTTTGGATATGAGGTGCAGAAGGATCGTTGCAGAGAGAAAAGGTTGGAGACTGGGGTGCAGAAAACCTGATAGAGAGATTACAGTTTGGGGACTGGGGTACAGAAGGATTATTACAGATAGCATAATTTGGAGACTGGGGTGCAGAATTATCGTTGCAGAGAGCTGAGGTTACAGACTGAGGCTTAGAAGGACTGTTACAGAGAGCAGAGGTTGAAATCTTAGGTGCAGAAGGACTGTTATAGAAAGCTGAGGTTGGCAGTTGATGTGCAGAAGGACTGTTATAGAGAGAAGAGGTTGGAGACTGGGGTTCAGAAAACCTGTTACAGAGAGCAGAGTTTGGAGACTGGGGTGCAGAAGACCTTGTACAGAGAGAAGTCGTTGGAAATTGAGATGGAGGAAGATTGTTACAGAGAGCAGAGTTTCGAGACTGGGGTGCAGAAGAACTATTACAGAGAGCGAAGTTTGGAGACTGAGGTGCAGAGGACTTATACAGAGAGCAGAGGTTGGATAATGAAGTGCAGAAGGACTGTTACAGACAGGCAGATTTTGGAGACTGAGGTGCAGAAGAAATGTTGCAGAGAGCAGAGGTTTGAGACAGGGGTGCAGAAGGACTGTTACTGAGAGCCAAGGTTGGAGACTCTGGTGAAGAAGAACTGATACAGAAAGCTGACGTTGGAGACTGGGGTGCAGAAGGACCGTTACACAGAGCTGAGGTTTGAGACTGCGGTACAGAAGGACTGTTACAGAGAGCTGGTTGGAGAATGAGGTGCAAAAGGACTGATACACAGAGCAGAGGTTGGAGACTGGGGTGCAGAAGAACTGATACACAAAGCAGAGTTTGGAGACTGGGGTTAAGAAAGACCGTTAGAGAGAAGAGTTTGGAGACTCCAGAAGAGAAGGACGTTTACAGAGAGCAAAGTTTGGAGACCTTGATGCAGAAGGACTGTTGCAGAGAACACAGGGTTGAGACTGGGGTGCAGAAGGATTCTTACAGAGAGCAGAGTTTGGAGACTGGGGTGAAGAAGGACCGTTGCAGCGAGCAGATGTTGGAGACTGGTGTGCAGAAGGACTGTTAGAGAGAGCAGAGTTTTGAGACTGAGGTGCAGAAGGATCGTTTCAGAGAGTAGAATTTGGAGACTGGGGTGCAGAAGGACCGTTACAGATTGCAGAGGTTGGAGACTGAGGTGCAGAAGTACTTTTCCACAGAGGAGAGGTTTGAGATAGGGGTGTCAAAGGATACTTACAGAGAGCAGAGGATGGAGACTTGGGTGCAGAAGGAGTGTTACAGATGTTGGAAAGTGGGATGTAGAAGGATTGTTGCAGAGAGAAGATGTTGGAGACTGGTTTATAGAAGGGCTTTTGCAGAGAGCAGAGGTTGGACACTGAAGTGCAGAAGGACTGATACCGAGAGCAGAGGTTTTAGACTGGGGTGCAGAATAACTAATAAGGAAAGTAGAGTTTAGAGACTGGGGTGCAGAAATACTGTTATAGAGAATAGAGTTTGTAGTCTTTGGTGCAGAAAGACAGCTGCAGAGAACAGAGGTTGGATACTGGGGTGCAGAAGGGCCGTTGCAGAGAGATGAAGTTGGAGACTGAGGTGCAGAATGACTGTTACAGAGAGCAAAGTTTGGAGAACGGCGTGCAGAAGGATCTTACAGAGAACAGAAGTTGGAGACTGGGTTGTAAAATGATCGTTGGAGAGAGCAGATGTTGGAGACTGGGGTGTAGAAGGACTTTGGCAGAGAGCAGAGGTCGGAGACTGGGGTGCAGAAGGCCTGTTACAGAGAGCACAGTTTGAAGACTGGGTTGCAGAAGACCTGGTAAAGAGACCAGATGTTGGAGACTGGAGTTCAGAAGGATTTTTATAGATAGCACAGTTTGGAGACTGGGGTTTAGAATAATTGTTGCAGAGAGCAGAGGTTTCACACTGAGGCTAAGAAGAACTGTTACAGAGAGCAGAGGATGGAGTCTGAGGTGCAGAAGGACTTTTTCCGAAAGCAGAGGTTGGCAATTGGTGTGAAGAAGGACCATTATAGAGAGAAGAGGTTTGAGACTGCGGTACATAAGGACTGTTACAGAGAGGAGAGTTTGGAGTCTTGGGTGCAGAAGGATCGTTGCAGAGAGCAGATGTCGAAGACTGGGATGCAGAAGGACTGTTATAGAGAGCAGAGTTTGAAGACTGGGGTGCAGAAGTATCATTGCAGAGAGCAGAGGTTGGAGACTGAGGTGCAGAATGGTCTAAGAGAGAGCAGAGGTTAAAGACTGGGGTGCAGAAGAAATGTTGCAGAGAGCTTAGATTTGAGACTGGAGTGCAGAAGGACTGTTTCAGAGAGCAGAGGTTGAAGAATGAGGTGCAGACGGACTGTTACAGAGAGCAGAGTTTTTAGACTGGGTTGCAGTATGACTGATACACAAAGCAGAGTTTGGAGACTGGGGTGCGGGACGACCGTTACAGAGAGCATAGTTTGGAGACTCTGGTATAGAAGGACTGTTACAGAGTGCAGAGTTTGGAGACTGGGGTGCAGAAGGACTGTTGCAGAGAACAGAGGTTTGAGACTGGGGTGCAGAAGAACTGTTGCAGAGAGCTAATTTTTAAGACTGAGGTGCAGAAGGTTTGTTAAAGAGAGCAGAGGTTGCATACTGGGGTGCAGAAGGACTGTTACAGAGAGCAGAGTTTGGAGACCTGGTGCAGAAGGATCTTACAGAGAGCAGAGGTTGGAGACTTAGGGCAGAAGGACTGTTGCAGAGAGCAGAGGTTGGAGACTGAGGTGCAGAATGATCGTTTCAGAGAGAAGAAGTTGGAGACTGGGGTGAAGAAGGCCTGTTACAAAGAGCAGAGTCTTGAGACTGGGGTGCTGAAGGCCTGTTACAGAGAGCAGAGGTTGGAGACTGGGGTGCAGAAGGACTGTTACAGATAGCACAGTTTATAGACTGAGGTGCAGAATGATATTATCGAGAGCAGAGTTTAGATACTGAGGTGCAGATGGAATGTTACAGAGAGCAGAGTTTTGAGACTGGGTTGCAGAATGATTTTTGAAGAGAGCAGAGTTTTCAGACTTAGGTGCATAAGGACTGTTGCAGATAGCAGATGTTCGAGAGTGGGGTGCAGAAGGACTGATACAGAAAGCAGACTTTGCAGACTCTTTTGCAGAAGGACTGTTGTAGAGAACAAAGTATGGAGACTGGGGTGCAGAATTACATTTGCAGAGAGCTGAAGTTAGAGATTTAGGTGCCTAAGATTGTTACAGAGAGCAGAGGTTGGATACTGGGGTGCATATGAACTGTTACAGAGAGCAGAGTTTGAAGACTGAGGTGCAGAAGAATCTTACAGAGAGCAGAGGGTGCAGAATAACTGTTACATATAGTAGAGGTTGGAAACTGAGGTGCAGAAAGATCGTTGCAGAGAGAAGAGGTTGGAGACTGATGTGCAGAAGGCCTATTGCAGAGAGGAGAGGTTGGAGACTGGGGAGAAGAAGGATCATTGCAGAGAGCAGATGTTTGAGACTGGGGTGCAGAAGGTCTGTTACAGAAAGCAGAGTTTGGAGACTGGGGTGCAGAAGGACTGTTTCAGAGAGCAGAGTTTGAAGACTTGGTTGCAGAATGATTGTTGCAGAGAGCAGAGTTTTCAGATGTAGGTGCAGAAGGACTGTTGCAGAGAGCAGATGTTCGAGAGTGGGGTGCAGAACGACTCTTTCAGAGAGCAGAACATGGAGACTGGGGTGCAGAAGGATTCTTGCAGGGAGCAGAGTTTGGAGACTGGCGTGCAGAAGGCCTGTTACAGATATCACATTTTGGAGAGTGGGTTTCAGAAGGATATTATAGAGAGCAGAGTTTGGAGACTGAGGTGCAGAAGGACTGTTACAGAGAGCAGATGTTGGAGACTGGGTTGCAGAATGATTGTTGCAGAGAGCAGAGTTTTCAGACTTAGGTGCAGAAGGACTTTTTCCGAGAGCAGATGTTTGAGAGTGGGGTGCAGAAGGACTCTTCATAGAGCAGAACTTGAAGACTGGAATGCAGAAAGATTCTTGCAGGGAGCAGAGGTTCGAGACTGGGGTGCAGAAGGCCTGTTACAGATATCACAGTTTGGATACTGGTGTGCAGAAAGATATTATAAAGAGCAGAGTTTGGAGACTGAGGTGCAGAAGGAATGTTACAGAGAGGAGAGGTTGGAGACTGGGGTGCAGAATGATTGTTGCAGAGAGCAGAGTTTTCAGACTGAGGTGCAGAAGGACTGTTGCAGAGAGCAGATGTTCGAGACTGGGTTGCAGAAGGAGTGTTTCAGAGTGTAGAACTTGGAGACTGGGGTGGAGAAAGATTGTTGCAGGGAGCAGAGGTTGGAGACTGGGGTGCAGAAGGACTGTTATAGGGAGCAGAGGTTTTAGACTGGGGTGCAGAAGGCCTGGTACAGAGAGCAGAGCTTTGACACTGTGGTGCAGAATGATTGCTGATAGCTGGTGATCCTCCTTATGGACACCTTCTTTTCCGCACAGTTCATCAGGCCCTCTCTCCTCACCCTGCTCTCTTTTGGCTTTATGAGCACCTGTGACTTTCACAGTCACTCTAAGCCATGACTCCAAGGCCTATCTCCTGGGAACCTGTCCTGCTGCCTCCTGGAATCTCCTCAGGGGGACCCCGCAAGTATCCAGACTCCAGGCCCAACCTCCTTCTCTCTTTTTCTCTCCCCAGAAATGCTCCTTCACATTATTTTTATGTTTTAATGAGTCATCCCACAGCCACTCAGCTACCCCACAGAGCAGGTTACTCTTGTGTCCTCGTCACCAAAACTTTAAAGTGCTCCACCCAGGGCTCCTCTTCAGAGCTTTTCCCCAAGCTCCAAATTTCACATCTTCAGTTACCAGATATTTCCCTTTAATCTTGTTTTGGAACCAGATTACTCTCCCAGACTACATGAAGGTATTCTAACAAAAGCACATGGACTGTAGGTACTATTATGGCTTAGAAATAAGGTATCCTCTCACCAAAAGCTCAGGGTCAGCCACAGTAGCAGTGTTCAGAGGTGAAATGATTAGACTGTGAGACTTGTGATCTAATCTGTGGATCCATCCATTTTGTGGGTTAATTATTTGAAAGGCCCACTGTACTGAGAGGAGGAGTGTGGACAGGTGGAGTGTGGCCGAGGACATGCCCTGGGGAATCATATCTTGTCCCCTGCGAACTGTCTCCTTCTGTCCCCTCCCCCGCCCCTACCTTCTGGCTGCCATGAGCTAGGAATGCTAACCCCCTGGTTTCCTTCCACCTTGGCTTCCCACCTCATCTCAGGCCGGCAGCAATGGGTCAGCTGGCCCCAGACCAAACCTCCAAGCCAGGAGGCCAGAGGGCATTTCCCCCTCCGGGTTGTTCTGGTCAGGCCTGTGGTAACTGTGGCAACCGTGGACTGACCCAGGGAGTAGGTGTTATGAGTGGATTGGACCCACAACCATTTCCTAAATTCACAGATTCTGTCATATTCAGAGCTCAAGACATTTCCTTCTGGATGGCCTGTTTCCAGCCTGCCCTCACCTAGAATGCAGTCTACTAGTAATTATTGATATTCTCCAGCTGTCCTGGTCCTGCCCATTTGCACACCACAGCTAGCTCCTAGGCAGCCAGACTCATTAACCTCCTGCTGCCCACTGAGGAGAGAAGAGAGATTTTCTGAGGACCCTGTTAGAAGTCCACTATTATTTTTTTTACAGACCACACTCAGAAGGCATGTTTCAGGCAGTCCTTCACATGCGTCTTTGAGAAATCAGACTCACAATGATTTTTGTGATTCTCTCCCAGGCTCCAATAACCACTGCTCTACTCCATACTTCTCTGAGATCAACTTTATAGCTTCCACTAAGAAGTGAAAAACTGCTATTTCTCTTTATGTGTCTGGCTTATTTCACTTAATATAATTTCTCCCATGAGCTAGTTTTAAATATAAACTGCACAACAAATTCTTTTATGTCAGATTTAAATTTTATTCTGAAGAGATAATTCGAAATGGTCACATATGTTTATGTAGGAAAATGTTCATTAAAATAATTATAGGACTGAAGATGATCTGAATGTTTAGCCAAAGGGAAGAGATTAAGTTTATTTAAGAGAGATGTAAGCTTATTGATCATCTCAATAGATGCAGAAAAAGCATTTAACAAATTATAGCACCCCTACCTGTCAAAACAGTAGAAACACTAGGGACAGAAGGAACTTTGTAAAAGCATTGTAAAAGATATCTATGCTAAACCAAAGGCAGCATCATTCTAAGTAGAGAAAGGTTGAAAGCACTCACTCTAAAAACTGGAATAAGACAGGGTGCCCCCTCATTCACCACTTCTATTCAACTTCATCCTTGAAATTGCCAGAGCCATTGGACAAAAGAAAGAAATTAAAGGTATACAAATAGGTCAAGAAGAATTCAAATCTCACTCTTTGCTGATAGGATCATGTCATCTTCTTAATTTTTTATTAGAGCATACTAGTTATACATAGAAGTTGGGTTGATTTGGAAAAGATCCTACGTGCGTGGAATCTGATTTACTCCATTTAGTCCCCACCCCCCATCTCCCTCCTCTTCCTGCCCCCATTCTCCTTTTTCTACTGATCTTTTTTTGGGTAATTTATCTGTTAATTTCTGACTGGTGCTTTCTACATATACATACAGGTGCAGTCCCCTGTGGTAGACTTCCATGTGCACATAACATGATCTGCGTAAGACCTTTCACATTTCCTCCCTTACCAAACCTCTCCACCCTCTCATTCTCCTTCTACTCCACTGATCTTCCCTGTATACTTAAGATAACCAGTCCAACCCCACTTCATCAACTTCTTTCCTCTATTTTGCTCTGGCCCTGATAATTTCAGCATTGTACAGGAATAGTTAACTTCTGCCTTTCTGAACACAGAGATCAAGATTTATGTAAAATGAGGAAAACTCTACATTGGAAAACACTGAAGGCAACACCGACTGCTTCTTCAGATGATGACTCTGCTTTGTAAATTTTTTTTTTACATTTGCAATGAAAATGAACTTCTCCAAAAATCCTATGTTTACATAAAAGGACAACAGGAGACAGAGATTACTGAGAAAGTGAGAAATGACTTCACACCATGATGAGGTCGAATGGCTTTCTGTTGGCTTCTAGCAATTCTCTGGTTACTGCCACCCACCATGACCCCTGCAAATGTGTGCGGCTCTATGAGTCTGATTTCCTGAGACCAGTACCACAAGTTATCAGTCTCCAGGCTGCTTTTCATTCGATATTATTTGCCATGTTGCTGCAGATTAACAAGCCTGTTTGGGGTTCTCTCAGTCCATTCTCATCATGGTCTCTTTTTCCCTGTTTTTTAGCTATGACAACATTGGAAATGAGCAATCAATCATTTGTCACTGAATTCATCTTCTTGAAATTTTCCAACCACTTCAACCTAAAGGGCTGGTTCTTCCTGCTTTTTCTGGTCATTTACCTGACCACTCTCCTGGGGAACATGCTCATAATGGTGACCACCAGGGTCAGTCCTGCTCTCCACACTCCAATGTACTTTTTCCTCAGCAATTTGAGCTTCTTGGACGTCTGCTACACATCCACCACCCTCCCAGTACTGCTGGTGAACTTCTTTTGGGAGAAGAAGGCCATTTCTTATGAGGGCTGCCTTTCCCAGATCTTCTTCTGGGTAACAAGTGCTGCCACAAGAAGCTTCTTACTGGCTGTGTGGCCAGTACGACTGCTGTGTGGCCACCTGCCATCCTTCTCAGTACCCAGTCATCATGAGTGTGAAGGTCTGTGTTGGCCTGGTGACTGGGTCCTGGCTGTGTGGGCTGGTGAATATGGTCACACACACAGTGTTGGCCATCACACTCACTCTGTGTGGGCCCCACCAGATCAGCCACTTTCTCTGTGACACCCCATTGCTCCTGAAGCTCTCCTGCTCAGACACATCTGTCAACGAGTCTGCGCTCCACATGGTCAGTGCCACCATGGGCCTGAGCCCCTGCCTCTTCACTGCAAACTCCTACACACTCATCATGGCGGCCATCCCGGGGATTCCCTCTGCCCAGGGCAGTAGGAAGGCCTTCTCCACATTTGCGTCCTCTCTCACTTTGGTGTTGGTCTACTATGGAACAGCCAACTTCCACTATGACAGGCCCAGAGAAGGCTGGAATGGACACCCTGGTTTCTGTGCTCTTCTGTGTGGTGACCCCCATGTTGCAGCCCATCATTCACAGCCTGAGAAGCAACGAGGTCCAGAGTGACCTGAGGAAGCTGGCTAGGAGACAGACTGTATAGTGTGATTAGAACTAGATGATGGTTTCATTCTAGGAAATGTCTTAGTTGTAGAAATATGTGAACTCTTCAGCAGCAATTACAAGAGCACTCTCTCCATACACAGTGTCTCATTACCACTGTGGTGCCCCTCCAACCAGGGGAAGCACACTGTGCTAAGTATGTGACACATTGTGACCTCACCTGGGTTCTCTAATCCACAGGCATTTCAGAATATTTTTATTACTTTTCTCTCCAAAAAAGCCTATACCCAAAGCAGTCAATCTCCTTTCCGCCAATATTGCAGCTCTAGCCAACACTAGTGAATGTAAAGTGCTAAGTGCAATGTGACTTTGACTTGCATTTTCGTAATGGATCTTGATTCTAAGTTTTAAATAAACACCATTTCTGTGTTTCTCCTTCACATGTGGAAAGACCCAGGTATACACTCGAGTTTCTGTGGATATTTTTAATGAAGTAATACCATATACGCTTTTTGGATCTGACTCTTTTCCCTTAGGATGTTTGCAATTTTCAGTTATATTGTAGCTTTTATAAGTATTTTAGTTTATTCCTCCTTATTGTGACTGATTTCCATCTTATGAAAATGCCACATTTTTTTGTTCATTTCCCACTGCATAGTAATTTTTACTTTGTGTCTGTGTGGGTGTCGTACTGCAGATTGAACCCGGAGGCTCCTGGACACTAAACAATGTTCTACCACTAAGCCAAAGCCCAACCCTTTTAAAAATTTTGGTTTTAGACAGGGTCTTGTAAATTTGCCCAGGTTGTCCCTGAATTTGTGATCCTCCTGCCTCAGCTTCTTGAGTATCTAGATTACAGACCTGCCTGGTCATTTTCACTTTTTGACTAATATGAATAAGTTTAGTATATATAATATGAACATTATATATAATATGAACATTATATGAACATTCATGTACAAATCATTGGTGGACAACTTTTTTATTTTTCTTGAGTTTTTAAGTAGGAGTTGAAGAGGTGGATCGTTAACTCCATGTTTAACTTTCTGAAGAAGTTCCAGATCATTTTCAGACCAGTGGAACCAGCTTACCTTATTATTAAGAGTGGTGAATAAAGCTTCTGATTTCCTCACTCCCTTAACAACACATCATTATCATTCCTTGTATTGTGATGACCCTGGAATGTGTGAAGTGCTTCATCAAATGTGCTTTAGCTTTGCCTTTCCCTGATGGCTAATCATTCTAAGATCTTTTAGGAGTACTGTTAATGTGTCTCTCCTAAGCATGAGGAAAACCCAATTGTATTATGGGAAATTTTAAGTTTTAGAGACTTACATCTTTATCTAATACTTTTATTTTTATTTTTTTGCAGTAAAATACTACAAGACTTTCAAACTTGTTGTCTTTTTACCATCTGTGCCCGAAAGAGCTGTTTGATGACTCTTTTTTTTCCCCTACTTTTAAACTCTATATCAAACAATTTCTTCACCAGGTCATGAGCATCAGCAGGATCATAAAATTAAGGGGCACGAAATCATACAGGGTTTGGTAAGGGATCAGCACTTAGCAAGAGTGAATCAGCTGAAGATAGTGGGGATGCTTTTAATATTGTGGCTTCTGATATCTGTCCATCTGGCAAAGTATGTAACATGAAGGAAAAACTTCATATGCCGTGAAAAATCCATCCCAATAAGTGTACACCCACCCTGACCCCTTCTCTCTCTAGTGGGCAGGGAAGGCAGTCTTGAGGTTTCAGCCACCCACAACTTCTTAGCAGAAATCTCACTCTGAACTTTGCTCACCCACATCCCAGAAGAGAGAGGACACTGATCTGCTCGCTGCATGCTGGGAACAGGTGATTGCCAAGACATTAATGAATCCAACAGCGAATTAACTGCTCTCCATTGTTGCAGTTGAACTCAAGCCGTTACCCTTGAGTTGTGTTTTCACACTGAGGAGTCCCAGAGTAGCTGCAGAGGAAAGGTACGATGCATATTGCCAACACGTCGGCCCCAGACCTCTATAAATGTCCATCACAGGAAAATGAATTGTGAGAGATCAGAGGATTTTGACTCCTTCATGAGGCGACAGATATGCGACAGGCAACTCTCAGAATAACAGGTCTGTTTTCTGGTGAATGGAGACAAACAGCCAGTTTTACCAAGAGCTTTCTTTGCAGCCCAGGTGCTAGTATGGAGAGCAGCAAGGGTCACACAAAATCCAGAAATCTACACCTCTCTTTGAGAGTTGCTGGTAAGTAGTTTATTTACCATCACAATTTTCAAAAACACTATCCCAGAATCAGGATATACCTACACCTTAAAAACATATTACAGAATATTGTACATATTTTCATTGCCATTTTGATGGCATTTATGTAATGACCTATCGTAGCACCTTTTCTATGTGTGTCTAAGTTTCCACAATACTACTTGTATTGCCAGAGTATAAATAACTTCAGAGGTTATCACAAAACCTGAGGGATTTAGCATGATGCCTCCAGTACTGAAATAGAACCCAAAACATAACCAGAAACCCTGGGGTTCCTAAATACTTTAAGTGAGATGATGAGTGTGGAAAATTACTTATGGTAAACAATAGATAATGCTTAGTCTTAATCATCTGCTTTTGATGAGCAGGACAGAAAGGAATAATTTTTAGGGAGAAAGTATAGGGACACATTCCCATTATTATACAATATAGCATAACAATAGACCTACCAAAATATCTGTTTAAATAAAAATCATTATTGTAGACGAAGTTATGTTTAGAAACGTATTCATTCACTAACTAGGGGTTTTCATCTTTATCTTACAACACATGGATGCTTGGGGAGGGTAGTTGCAAGCAATTTAACTGTAATAAATCCCTGAAGCTTGTGAGTAATCTACTTCATACACAACCCCCCTCCTTTAGAAATATTATATTTTGGAGTCACACATAAGTGACTTCATTCTCGGTCACCTGACTTTGAGATGACTGATTGGGAAAGAAATATTCAGAGCTGCTTGTTCTGTGGGAACTGTGCCGATGGTCCCCATAAGGGATATGTTTAGGAGACAGGAGACATTGAGATCCTAAGAAGCCGCTGGGCTATGCTGCCTCACTTATGCCCACAGAGGCTTTATTTTTCTCAGCAAGATATCTGCACCAGAACCACTGAACAGAAATATCTTCTCGCCTCTGTCAAGTCTCTGTTAGATCTTTTAGGTCCCACACAGTACAGTCTTTAAAGAATCTTTTAAAAACTCTGCTCCATGGATGTACTTGACAGACATTCTTCATTCTTCAAACCTTTACTGAGTTCATATTTACACAAGGTGTTGTCCTAGTGTTTAGAACACAATTGTGAGGCCCAACAAGGACCTGGAGGAGCGCATATTCAAGATGGAATGAGGGGCTTTGACAAATATTAAGTGCTCCATTCCCAGAGCTGCCCAAGCAAACACTAAGGGAAAATAATGATAATTTGTAGATTACATAGAATTGTTACCAAGTTTCCTGCACATATTGAGTTCATCTTCCCATTAGATTGTAAGTTGGTTGAAGGACAGTGTCAGAGACCAGCTCCAACAGGGGGTCTCAGGAGACGAACGGATGGTGAGGAGTCGGCGAAAGAGGGGGTGGAGAAACAACACAGACACCAAAGTGAAGGTGTTGATCCCAATCTTTACTTGTGAAGTTGATCATATATACTTTTCATTTTGGCAGGCTTACAGTACTTTATGGTTACAAAACAGGAATCATTCAAACAAAACAAAATATTACGTAGCTACAATTAGAATAGAAGAATGTATCTTGGCTTATGCATATGCAAGCATTTGTAATTTCAGTTCGAGTTTTGCTTTGAACTGTTTCTGCTTAGTTAACTTTTAATAATAGTTACAAATGTCCCAAACTATTGGCCTATACCTTGACTATTCTTTCTTGACTTACTGACTGGAACCGGTGCCATGGTTACAGCAAGTAATTGATTTGTTATTACTTGTAACCAAACAAAAGTAAGGGCACAAACTATTGTGCACAGGAACAAAAAAAAGTTGCCCAGTACTAAGCACTAATCTATCTTATTAACATTAATTTTTCTTCTATAGATTTTAATTTAATTTCTCAAAAACTTCCTTGACAGGAATACAGGGAGTTTTTTTTAGACATAAACAAATTACACTCCACAGCTGAATCATGGCATTTAGAGCAAACAGACCTATGCTTTAGAAGTAGTTGCATTAATTGGGAAAGTCATGATTTTTCCTTTATACTTAATGGTCATATGAGAAATCAGAACTATACTTATTAAAGGAATACAAAAACAAATCAGCCCATTCCCAGAAACATACTGCGCTCCTCCAGAGGA
This sequence comes from Ictidomys tridecemlineatus, assembly GCF_052094955.1. Classification (NCBI taxonomy): domain Eukaryota; kingdom Metazoa; phylum Chordata; class Mammalia; order Rodentia; family Sciuridae; genus Ictidomys; species Ictidomys tridecemlineatus. The sequence continues at coordinate 74,376 of NW_027521430.1, forward strand.
TTGACGCCTTGCGCCATCCACCTCAGTAGGGCCTTTCCATTGCCTGAGTCAGGGGAGGGGCGCAGCAGGACAGGGATCAGATCTTATTTTCTTTTGGTTTCTTAGTAGATTTGGCTTAGGACTAAATTAGACCCTGTATAGGAACAAAATTGGTTTGAATTGAAACTAAACACTACCAAGAAAAGAAATTTTAAAATCCTAAATGGAAAAGAGAATTTTTTTATTTTGAAGAATTTTATAACTAGAAGGCTCTGACATATCGTAAGAGGTAATAATTTGTCTTCCCTTTCCCCTTTATGCTAGAAGAAGCACAGGTAAAATAAAAAGAACTGAAAGAGCTGGCACAGTGGTGCACACCTGTAACCCAGCAGCTCAGGAGGCTGAGGCAAGAGAATAGTGAGTTCAAAGACACCCTCAGCAAAAACGAGGCACCAAGAAACTCAGTGAGACCCTGTCTCTAAATAAAATATAAAATAGAGCTGGGGATGTGGTTCAGTGGTCAAGCCCCTGAGTTCAATCTCCGGTAACTGCCCCCCTACACCCCAGCCCCCAAAAAACAGAACTGAAAAAGATGATAAGTGCTGAATCTCAAAGACAGGAGGGAGGCTTTTTCCTGGTGAATTTGTTAAGATTTTAAACCTACCAGTTAGGGGTAAGGGCATCCCTCCATGTTAGGTGAAAGAGCCCAGCCTCCCCCAAAGTGTGTCTTTGGACCAGCATCATTGGGAACAATTGGAACTCACTGACTGAGGCCAACTGTTCTGCACAATGACCTCTGATCTTTCCCTCGGCTCCAAGCACCCACACCACATGGAAGGATATGAGGACAACTCTGGGCCACGGCAGATAGCTCATAGATTTCACAGTAATAAATTCACATTGCCACAAGCACCTGAAATCATTCAGATATTTTTTTTCTGTATAAATTGACCTTGTACTGTGTGTGTGTGTGTGTGTGTGTGTGTGTGTGTGTTAAGCAATTTACTGGGCAACATGAAAATTGGATTTAAAATTTTAATCATTGCTTGTGCTATTGAGATCAAATAGGAATCATTGTTTCCCTTATTTGCATAAGGGTTTTTATGATCACACCATTCTATCTCGTTTTGGTCAGGCCCATTATTTTTTTTTCGTTTTAGCAAATGAATCCCTAAGGTTAGTCAGCAAAACATTTCATTTATTGCCAAAGCAAAAAAAAAAAAAAAAAAAAAAAAGTTCTTTTTTTAAGACTCTAGACTTATTTATTTTATTTTGTTTATATTTAGATTTTAAAATTAGTTGTGCTTAACTGAAGCACCGAATTTATATTGAAATTTAAATACTTTAATCTTCTTAAGGCCCTGAGATTTGGAATTTTAATGAAAGCTGTGTTGGCCTATTAATCATGTGCAATGAATTACTAGAACCAAAGACAAGAATGTCTGGGCATTGAAGATAATAAGACAGTTTACTAATATATGGTATTAACATCAGGTAACAAAGTATCACTACAAATAAGAGTTATTACATGATAAATTTTCTGAGTCAATTACTTTTTTGTTTCTTAAATCATAATTGTTAATACATATTAAATGTACAAATTAATGTACATTATGCAAATTAAAGAGCTTCATTGATGTTTCCCTACTTGCATTAATATATTGTGCATTAATTTCAATTCTTTTTTCTGTAAAATGGGGATAATAGGTTATCTTATAGGTTGTTGTGTAAACCAAATAAGTTAATGCATGTAAAAGTCTTATAGGCATTTAATAAGTGTTAGTTATTTTTATCTAATGTGTGTCTCTATTCGTTACTCAATTTGAAAAATCCTGATTGGATTCAGGTATGTAAAAATTCATCTTTACAAAGAAATTCACTGAGTTTTGATAGAATGGATTATCCGAAATTCAATCTAATTTTTACAGAAAACATGTCACTTTTAAACTACATTAAACAAGGTTTTTAAAGTCAGGCATTTATTTGTATTGAAGCAATCTAAGAAGACTCACACTCAAATTATTTTTCTATGAAATATGCCCTAGATGATTATGATGATTATGGTTATTATTATTGCAGAGCAGAGGGTTTACTATTAAGTTGATCTAATTCCTATGCTGCATTATATAAATTCTAAGGAGCAAGTACATAATGTGTCACAAAGTGTCATTCATGAGTTATGATTGTTAATAATGAATTCTAATGGTGACCATGATGATGATTCAATCTAATGCCTGACATTAATAAAGAGCATAGAGGATAAAGAAAATTGTTTGGGTATCATCCTTCACCCTACCCCACACCCGTGACCTACAAGAAATTAGCCAGTAAAACCAAAGAAAAACTTATATATAGATAAAATTATATAAACATACATTGGGAGATTTTTTTTAATGCCCCATGAAATTGTCCCTCCTGAACTGACCTTTATATTTAAGACCTTTACAATAGCAGTATGCACAACTTCTGAGATTGTATTTTTAAATCTCTGAACATTTACGTTTCGTTTTCCCTTTTACACATCCACAGACCATGTACCAATTTCCCATAGTAAAATCTGCTGGAACTGCCTTCTATGTGGAATTTTTTTTTCTGAAAACATCTAGATATCTACCTATAAAAGAGATTGTCATATTGATCTTTTTGATACGGGGAGTTAAAAGAAAGTACATGTCACTGATTTCTAAATGACTTGAAGTTCATCCAGGTAGTTGATAGAGAAAACAGAGAACATAAGAAATGTCAAGTACATGTAGCTTCCAGCTCCATTTCAAAGTTGATTTATTGTAAATCAATGCTAATAAGGTAACCTCTTCTTTACGGAAATTATTTAGAGAAAGCGATACCTACAACTGAACTAGATAGTTTGGTGTTTTTAGTCATTTCTAGATAAAATTTTATTACAATTTTCGTGAACACAAAGTATCACAAGAATCCCTACTTTCTCTATTTCCTTCTCTACTTTCTCTATTCTCCTGTGGGATTTCATATTCACACTTTGCTGTAACAGTTGCCTTTAAGACAATGACTCCCAAATCCACACCATCAGTTTTAGGCTGTCTGTGAAGGGCATTTCCACGTGATTATCCCGCAGATAACTCACATTCAACATTACTCAAATCAAATCCACTAAAGCCTCCTCTACATTTGCTATTCCTCACATATTCCTGTTTTCCTGAGTGATCCCACCAGCTAGCCAGCCTGCCCAAACTGATTTGTTGTCTTTACCGTGTCCTCTTCAACTAGGACTTTAAAGTTCTCCATATCCTTCTCCATGAGTGTTTCAGAGATTTTCTCCCACCTTCAACACAGTACGTCTTCAGATACAGACCACTTCATTTTGATCTTGTTTTAGCACTCAGATCACTCTTTTGAACTAAACAGGTGTGTCTAAAACCTGGGGAACCAGGTTTCACAGTTATCGACCCCTGCTCCTTAGACTCACATGCACAATTCCATGAGTGGGTCTATCTGATTGTTGTAGACCTAGAGATCTGATGATTTTTTAAACCCAGTCTATCTCCCTCCAGATGTCCCTGTTTTCAGTATGCACTCAACTGAAAGAGATTTATGGTCCCCTATTGTTAATACTCTGCAATCATTGATGTCCATGCTCATACCCAAGCCTGGCTTCCAGAGACACACCTGGGCTCCCTGGTGGCCCATGGCATGGTGGGGGGTGAAACGTTTTCCAAGATTTCTATTGCCAAGTACCTTGCTTAGAAATCAGGCCTGATACAGCTTCACAGAGCCTAGTCCCGGCCCCATAGGCTGATACCCTGCCACCTCCCCTGAATAGCAGGCTCCTCAGAATGACCCAAGTCTTGGCAGCATCAACTGGTACTATCCTACCAGCCCCTTGAAGCCTAGCTGGAGTCTCCATAGAAACAGGGTACATCTCTATAGAAATGGGCTTCCTCCTCTCGCCCCAGTGTGATGCAGCTCTCAGAGAAGCTCAATAGTGAGGGTCTTTCCATTTATAGAAATTAGGATAACCAAGTGTTCTGAGCTTGCTGAGCCTTAGATGGCAGATTCTTGCTATATTCTTTAAGATTTCTGCCATCAATGTTGCCTGAGATGCCAACTTGCCATCCCACTAACTATAAGAAAGTGTTCTCAGTCAAGACGAATCCCACAACCAATAACACACACACACACACACACACACACACACACACACACACACACACACATGAACACGCCCATCCATCATGGTTACCAAGGCTTTGTATCTGTGATACAGACTGAATGCACCCACCAATCACATTCACTGCTTCAAACAGATCGTGATCAGGAAACAACTTATGTCACTTGTAAAATGTGATATGTCCTGGACTATCATTGTGGTAAAAAAAGTAGAGAAATGCAAAAAATGGGAGAAAATACTTAACCTCTTAGAGACCTAAAAAAAAATTTAGATGTGGTTCCAACCAATCCTGAGTTAAAAATCATTGAAAAAATGCTTTCACTTCTATTTATCAATTTACTTCCTTCCTTCCTTCCTTCCTTCCTTCCTAACTTACTTACTTACTTACTGCAGTACTTGGGATTGAACCCAGTGGCACTCTACCATGAAGCTATATCCCCAGCCCTTTCAATTATTTGGGGCTGGGGGCCTTGCAGAGTTTCAAATTTATGATCCTCCTGCCTTAGTCTCACAAGTACCAGGGATTACAGGCAGTTACCACTCATCCCCATTAATTACTTATTTTTAAAATAAGGCTATTTTTAAAAATTGAACTATAATTTGTACTCAAAGAATGCACAGATCTAAAGTGGACAGTTTTATAATATTTTACATATATATGAACTACAAAAAATCAGGATATAAAACATTTCCATCACTTTAGAAAATTCCTTCATGCTTCAACTGATATCACCCCTGAGCTCCAAAACAAACAAACAAACAAAAAAAAACAAAAAAAAAACACCATTATTACTTCACCATTATAGCTGTTTTGCTAATTTTTGAACTTTATTTAAAGGAAATATACAGTATATATTTTGTATCTGGCTTCTTTCACCCAGAAAATTTTTTTTAGATTATTCAATGTTATTAATGTTCCTGTATTTGAGTTTCTAAAGTAACTGAATTATTCCACTGAATGATAAACCGTGATTTGTCTTCCGTCCTTTGGCTAAAGGCATAATATTAGTTTGAGTTATTATGAATTTTTAACAAGAATTTTTGTGAACTTTGCATTAATTTCCTTGAAAATATGCTAGGAATGGGATTGTTTTGAATAGAATAACTACATATTTAACTAAATTAGAAATTACTAATATTTTTGAAAAGTATGTGTATAGACTTCAAATTTCACCTTGAGTATCCTTCAAAATAGCTAGAAAGCATGTTGTTTTCATCATTATAATAACCAAAAAGAGCAGAAGAAAATGCAAATTAATGACTTTCCTTGACTTTATTAGGGATGAAGATTATAAGGAAAACAACTAACCAAAGTCTGGGGAGAGATAAGCAACCAAAATAATCCAGGCATTTTTTTTTAACTATGGGAGAACCCACTAGATACATAGGAGTTTATTTATAAAAAAAACTCAAATAAAAAATAGTTAATGGATTGCTAAAGACTAAGTATAGACTGGTTTAAGAGCATAAAGACCCAGAGGGCTATATACATAAGATGTTCGTATTTTTTTCTTTTTCTCCATGGATTCCACCAAATGCTCCCAGGAAGATAGGGAAGTATTCTGAGAAAGTGTCTTTAACGGTATCATTTCTTGGATAGGTGGAGGGACAAAGAGCAGCAACAGCAGCCAAAACTCCTCTCAGACCCATTTTCTGATATTTTGCATAGAACAAAATCTGTAATCTTCAGGGGAAAGAGTAACATAAACTGTTACATTAGGACACTCAATGGAAAACCTTTGCAGCTATGGAATGAACTGGCCGAAATGTCTAACGTTGGGAGGAATAAGAACTAGGCTCAGCCATATTGCTAGAAAGTGGGTCACTGTGAAGGCCATATCCCTGTGACTGAGTTTACAGTACCTAAGGCAGGGCTTCCTGAAAACATCAGAAATCCCTTCTCTGTTTCTCACTAGTCCACTAACATGCATTGACTGAAAAAAAACAGTAGAATACAGCTGAGAATTCTTCAAGAGATAGATTACCTCTGGAGAACAGCGAAAATAGAATACACAAAAGCAAGCAGGGAACAATATTAACAAACTCAACTCAGCCATATAGAATAAGGATAACATTACAGTCAATTGAGATCAATCCCAGAATGCAAGGTGGTTCAATATTCAAAAATTCAATCAACCGAATTTCCATAGTAACAGACTAACTAAGAAAAAAAATATATCATTTCAATAGATGCAGAGAAAATAAGAAAATTCAATATCTATTTATGATAAAAACTATAACTAAATGAAACTAGGGCAAAGTCCAGTGGTAGAGTGAATGCTTAGTATGCATAAGGCTCTGAATTCAAAACCCAGCACACATACACACACACACACAAAAAAAAAAAAAAACTACTAGTAAAAAATGGATAGACATATTCTAACTTGATAAAAAGCATTGAGTAAATGTAATGTGCCAGACACATAGCTTATATTATCTCAAAACTTTTTTCAGCAGTTGTGAAATAGACATCATTAATATTCTAAGAAAGGAACAAACTGAGGAATAGAGATGACTTTTTTACAAACAACATCTAGTAAACAACAGATGGATTTCAATCCACATCTATCTGGACCAAGAACCTACTGTTTTACTATAATATTTTTCATTTAAGATTGAAAAAGAAACAGAAATTTTAGTTCAAAACAATGGATCACGGATTAGCATAGGTAATATGATAGAAAATCAGTAATTTTATCAATCACTTTTTTTTTTAAGGAAATGTAATGTTCGGTGAGGTAAATCTTAAAATACAAAAGAAGAAAAATACCTAAGTATATATCATTTGTCAAAATTTCTTGTATCTTATAAAACTTAAAAAAATAAAAGTTTCTACTGAAAAAATAGATCAATGTATTTAAAAGCAGGTGACTTATAATTTTACTTTTAAGAAATAATCAGAGATGATCACAGATACATATGTATGAAAGCTTCTATTCCAATATTTATAATAGTAAATGGAATGGAAGGTTTCTATGTTCAATAAAAAGGAAGAAATTAACTTAATTTCATGTTAGGAAATTAAGATTACAAGGCAAACAACTAAATAGCATACACCAATATCGGGAAATTTTGCTTTGGATATTTTAAAGATAGATAGAGGTAGAATGGGATGAATGCAAAGAGAGCTTTGATTTTCTGACCTGTTCTATTCTTCTGAATAACTTTCTGCATTTTCTTCATTTTTCCACAATGAAAACTTATTACTTGAAATAACAGACTTACAAAAAAGAATTCATCACAGTGAAGCACAGTGTTAGGAGGGAGATACTGCAGATTCAATGAGACACAGGGGTCGATACTGGTTGTGCCTTTTGACCAAGTCTCCATTTATTCTTACAAAAGAGTACCCATGCAAATGTCTGTGAGAAGTTATGCTCTCTCTAAAGTCACTCCTATACGTCTTTTTCTAGAGTCCAGGCATCTCTGTATACAATATTATTTGCCATGTGGCTTCAGATTAACAAGCCTGTTTGGGGTGCTCCCAGTCCATTCTCGTCATGGTCTCTTTTTCTCTGTTTTGTAGCTAGGATACCATTGGAAATGAGCAATCAATCATTTGTCACTGAATTCATAATCTTGGGATTTTCCAACCACTCCAAACTACAGGGCTGGTTATCTCTGCTCTTTCTGGTCATTTACTTGACCACTCTCCTGAGGAACATGCTCATAATAGTGGCCACCAGGGTCAGTCTTGCTCTCCACACTCCCATGTACTTTTTCCTCAGCAATTTGAGCTTCTTGGACGTCTGCTAAACATCCACCACCCTCCCAGTACTGCTGCTGAACTTCTTTTGGGAGAAGAAGGCCATTTCTTATGAGGGCTGCCTTTTCCAGATCTTCTTCTTGGTGACAAGTGCTGGCACAGAAGGTTTCTTACTGGCTGTGTGGCCAGTATGACTGCTGTGTGGCCACGTCCCGTCCTCCTCACTACCCAGTCATCATGAGTGTGAAGGTCTGTGTTGTCAGGTGACTGGGTCCTGGCTGTGTGGGCTGGTGATTATGGTCACACACACGGTGTTGGCCATCACACTCACTCTGTGTGGGCCCCAGCAGTTCAGCCACTTTCTCTGTGACACCCCATTGCTCCTGAAGCTCTCCTGCTCAGACACCTCTGTCAATGAGTCTGCGCTCCACGTGGTCAGTGCCACCATTGGCCTGAGCCCCTGCCTCTTCACTGCAGGCTCCTACGCACTCATTATGGCAGCCATCCTGGGAATTCACTTTGCCCAGGGCAGGAGGAAGGCCTTCTCCACCTGTTCGTCCTCCCTCACTGTCGTGGTGGTCTTCTATGGAACAGCCAACTTCCACTATGAAAGGCCCAGAGAAGGCTGGAATTTACACCCTGGTCTCTGTGCTCTTCTGTGTGGTGAGCCCCCTGTTGAGCCCCGTCATTCACAGCCTGAAAAGCAAGGCTAAGGAAGGCCCTGAGGAAGCTGGCTGGAGGGTGTGCATCCCTTCGCACGATCAAAGTCTAGACAAATCTTCAAACTGGAGTATACATTCATCTGAAAAAGATGCCTCCCATGGACTTGTAGGCACCTGGTTAGAGAGTCTGTATCTGGAGCTTCAACTCCAACTCCTGCTTTTAAAATCTCTGAGACTCCTTTCTCTCCTCTCTTTTAACAAACACACTTTTCCCACTTTCAGGTACAAGTGTGTTGGACACCTTGTGTGGGTGTTCAGCACCATCTCTGTCCTTCTGTGTTCTCCCCACACCAGAGGGACAGAAAGTACGAGAACCTCGTTTCCCACACTCCCCTTCTTGCAGGCCTTCATTTTAGGAGGTTCTGTCAAGATCAGCCAAACACTAGGCAGAGAGGAAGAAAGGAAAGGAAGAAAGCGGGTTCTTTTGGATCTCAAAGCAGCAGCAGCAAACCAGTCCTCTAGAGGCAGGAACTAATCTCCTTGGTGCCAGGAGCTGTGTGTGCAGGCTCCTAGAAAGCAGTTCCTGAATGTGGGTCAGAGTAGCGTGGAATGAGCGTCTCTTTACAGGGAAGTTAGGGTTTCCATATATGGGGTGGTGTCACCTGCCCTATTTTCCTTTTTTCTTCCAGATCTCCCAACCATTTTATAACTTTTTTCTGTGTCAACTTCCTCTACCCTAAGACATCAAGAGTCGTTCTTCATCTCTACCTGACCACAGTGGCACTGACCACAATAGTGGTTTACATCAGAGATGGTTCTAGATAACAGATCTGAGGAGGTAGGTTGAATGTCTGACCTGAGGGAATTGAATATGTTGATGATGTCATAGCCCATGGGAAAGGAGACCTGATAATTCCTGGTGTGCAATGACCCAACAGAGACTTTAAATTATCATGGCCTGAAATCAAATGTCTATTGAAAACTGAGCTTTGGAATAACACCATCGACCTTCATTGTGGGAATGAACATTACAACATGACTACAGACTGCTGTTACTGACTGGAGTGGGAGATTTACAGAAAGAAAATGATAGGTTCAAGGATTATATTCCTCCTTAAAGTCAGGTTCAGATCATGAGAAATATTTTCTCTCTGGAAACTGATAAAGGTTAATATCAGAATAAGCATTCAATTCTCCAAATTGCAGAAGTACAAAGAAAATTATAAATCCACAATTTCTCCAGGTCTCTCTTATGTCAATTAGGACATTAATGGGGAATGATTGAGACCTGTTAATTAGACTGGCAAAATATTACTGGAATTAGACAAACCTCAGAGCCTTGAACCCTGAAATCTCCATTAACCCTCTTTGCTGTCAGAAGCAGCCCCTCCTCCCCCGAGAAGACTAACTTTCCCTAAATTGAAGACCCTATGTTGACTCTACCTGGGCAGTTGTCTTTTTTTTTTTAAGAGATAGTGAGTGAGGAGAGGAGAGGAGAGGAGAGGAGAGGGATGAGGGAGAGAGAGAGAGAGAGAGAGAGAGAGAGAGAGAGAGAGAGAGTGAGAGAGAGAGGGAGAATTTTTAATATTCATTTTCTAGTTCTCGGCAGACACAACATCTTTGTTGGTGTGTGGTGCTGAGGATCGAACCCGGGCCGTACGCATGCCAGGCAAGCGCACTACTGCTTGAGCCACATCCCCAGCCCAATTGTCTTTAAGATGCTCATCCATCATCCCACATTCTCACCAGACTCTTAATTGGGGTCTGATTCTAGAACGCCTCAGGTAAGGGTATAAAATATAGCTCAGGAGAGTATAAGGTTCACACCAAAATGAAAGGTAAATATTTTACTGTATCTTGTTAATAGGAGCCTTAAGAATGTATAAGAGAATTTGTTTGAGTCTTCTAGACCAAAGAAGTCAGGACATATTGCTGGATCATCTTGAATGCAGTCACAGGGACGTAATCACCAGAAATGTTAAGGCCAAGGATTTTCCTGAGCCACGGGAAGTGGCTATTAGACTCTCTTTGGTTGATGGACTGAAATCTGGACTCAGTGTTTGCTTAAATTCAATGACCAATATGATCCTGGAATAATGGAGAGGAGGGTAATCAGAAATAAATAAGGTGTTGGATGGCGTGTTATGTGACCTCTTCCCTGGCCTCACAGCTGGATCTGGAGGAGGGCCTGATGCACCAGCCTTCGCCAAGGCCTCGTGGACATGCGTTCAGATGGCCGCACCAGATCCTTGTGAAACCCACAGCCGCTGTCCTCGGCAGCCTGGGAAGACATT
>NW_027521431.1:0-85116 GCF_052094955.1 Ictidomys tridecemlineatus
AAACCCACAATTATTAAATAACCCAATTATCAAATAACCCAATTACCAAAGGGGAAACTAAATGAACTAACAGACACGTCTTAGAAGAAAATATGTGAGTGGCCAACAAATATATGCAAATACTTGCAAGTCATGACTACCCTGAGATTTCTTCTCACTTCAGTGACAAAGGCAACCACCAAGAATACAAACAGAAATGGGTGTGAAAATGAGAGAATTGGAGAGAAAGGAGCACTCTCACCCTGTTGGTGGGCATGTAAATCAGCACAACCACCACGGAAATCGAAATGGAGGCTCCTCAGGAGTATCCAGGGACCACCCTGCGACCCAGCTCTACCTCTGCTTGGTATTTATCACAGCGGATCGAAGTCATCATACTATAATGACACATACATGCCCATAAACCAGCCGAGGCGACATCAGTGGATGAATGGATAAAGAACATCTGGTATATGCACACTGGAATTTCATTCAGCCATAAAGAAGAACGAAATTATGTCATGCTGGAAGATGGATAGATCTTCAGAACATTAAGGGAAATAAGCAACTCAGAAAGTTAAGGGCCGTATGTTTTTCCTCTGTTAAAACTAGAGGGGGAAAAGGAAAGAAAGTTGGGAAGGGAGTCTCATCATGAAAGTTGAAGAAAGATCAGTAGAGTCAAGGCACCAGGGGAGGAGGTGAGGAAAAGGGAAATATTGGAATGATATTGGCCAAAGTTCACGGTTATTTTGTGTGCATGTTCAAATATGTGTCAGCAAATCCCACCATTATGGACCACTACAATGCACCAATGAAGTGTGAAAAGAAGAGTTTCACATTACATGGGACAGGCACTATTCTAGGAGGGTGCCCATGTTTTCCCATCTATAAATACCACGATCATTTACCACTGTCAAAAGTCTTTACAGATTCAAATGTTCTGATCACTGCTCCACCACATGGCCTCTTCTACTTCAGGGTCCCCTTATTCTCACCGAAATCAGAAAGCCCGTTTCAATGATGCCATCTGTTAATGTCTTCCGAGGCTGCCGTGGACAGCGGCTGCGGGTTTCACAAGGATCTGGTGCTGCTTTCTGAACACATGTCAATGAGGCCTTGGCGAATTCTGGTGCTCCATGCCCTCCTCCAGATCTAGCTGTGAGGCCAGGGAAGGGGTCACATAACACGCCATCAAACACCTTATTTATTTCTGATCACCATCCTCTCCATTATTCTAGGATCATATTGGTCATTGAACTTAAGAAAACACTGAGTCCAGATTTCAGTCCATCAACCAAAGAGAGTCTAATAGCCACTCCCTGTGGCTCAGGAAAATCCTTGGCGCTAACATTTCTGGTGATTACGTCCCTGTGACTGCATTCAAGATGATCCAGCAATATGTCCTGACTTCTTTGGTCTAGAAGACTCAAACAAATTCTCTTATATCTTCTTAAGGCTCCTATTAACAAAATACAGTAAAATATTTACCTTTAATTTTGGTGTGACCCTTATACTCTCCTGGGCTATATTTTATACTCTTACCTGAGGCGTTCTAGGATCAGACCACAATTAAGAGTCTGGTGACAATGTGGGATGATGGATGAGCATCTTAAAGACAAATGGGCTGGGGATGTGGCTCAAGCAGTAGTGCGATTGCCTGGCACGCGTACGGCCCGGGTTCAATCCTCAGCACCACATACCAACAAAGATGTTGTGTCCGCCTAGAACTGGAAAATGAATATTAAAAATTCTCTCTCTCTCTCTCTCTCTCTCTCTCTCTCTCTCTCTCTCTCTCTCTCTCTCCCACTTTTCTCTTTTCCTCTCCTCTTCTCTCTCACTCTCTCTTAAAAAAAAAAAACAACTGCCCATTTTGAGTCATCATAGGGTCTTCAATTTAGGGAAAGCTAGTCTCCTTGGGGGAAGAGGGGCTGCTTCTGACAGCAAAGAGGGTTAATGGAGATTTCAGGGTTCAAGTCTCTGAGATTTGTCTAATTCCACTGGTATTTTGCCATCCTAATTAACAGGGTTTCAATTATTCCCCCATTAATGTCCTAATTGACATAAGAGAGACCTAGAGAAATTGTGGATTTATAATTTTCTTTGTACTTCTGCAATTTGGAGAATTGGATGTTTTAATATGATATTAACCTTTATCAGTTTCCAGAAAGAAAATATTTCTGATGATCTGAACCTGACTTGAAGGAGGAATATAATGCTTGAACCTATCATTTTCTTTCTGTAAGTCTCCCAATCTAGTCAGTAACAGCAGTCTGTAGTCATGTTGTAATGTTCATTCCCACCCTGAAGGTCGTTTATTATTCCAAAGCTCAGTTTTCTATAGACATTTGATTTCAGGCCACGATAACTTAAAGTCTCTGTTGGGTCATTGCACACCAGGAATTATCAGGTCTCCTTTCCCATGGGCTGTGACATCATCAACATATTCAATTCCCTCAGGTCAGACATCCAACCTACCTCCTCAGATCTGTTATCTAGAACCATCTCTGATGTAAACCACTATTGTGATCAGTGCCACCGTGGTCAGGTAACCATGAAGAACGACTCTTGATGTCTTAGGGTAGAGGAAGTTGACACAAAAAAAAGTTATAAAATGGTTGGGAGATCTGGAAGAAAAAAGGAAAATAGGGCAGGTGACACCACCCCATATATGGAAACCCTAACTTTCCTGGAAAGAATGCTCATTCCACACTATTGTGACCCACATTCTGGAACAGCTGTCTAGGAGCCTGCAAACACAGCTTCTGGCACCAAGGAGATTAGTTCCTGCCTCTACAGAGCTGGTTTGCTGCTGTTGCTATGGGATCCAAAAGAACCCGCTTTCTTTTTTTATTTTCTTTTTCTCTGCCTAGTGTTTGGCTAATCTTGAAAGAACCTCCTAAAATGGAGGCCTGCAGGCAGGGGAGTGTGGGAAATGAGGTTCTCGTACTTTCTGAACCTCTTGTGTGGGGAGAACACAGAAGGACAGAGATGGTGCTGAACACCCACACAAGGTGTCCGACACACTTGAACCTGAACGTGGGAAAAGGGTTTTTGTAAAAAGAGAGGAGACAAAGGAGTCTCAGAGATTTTAAAAGCGGGAGTTGGAGTTGAAGCTCCAGATATAGACTCTCTAACCATGTGCCTACAAGTCCCTGGGAAGCATCTTTTTTTAGATGACTGTATATCCAGTTTGAATATTGGTCTAGACTTTGATCATGCAAAGGGATGCACACCCTCCAGCCACCTTTCTCAGCACACTCTGGACCTCGTTGCTCCTCAAGCTGTAAATGACGGGGCTCAACAGGGGGCTCACCACAAAGAAGAGCACAGAGACCAGGGTGTCCATGTCCAACCTTCTCTGGGCCTGTCATAGTGGAAGTTGGCTGTTCCATAGAAGACCACCACGACAGTTAGGGGGGACGCACAGGTGGAGAAGGCCTTCCTCCTGCCCTGGGCAGGGGGAATCCCCAGGATGGCCGCCATGATGAGTGTGTAGGAGCCTGCAGTAAAGAGGCAGGGGCTCAGGCTTATGTTGGCACTGACCACGTGGAGCGCAGACTCTTTGACAGAGGTGTCTGAGCAGGAGAGCTTCAGGAGCAATGGGGTGTCACAGAGAAAGTGGCTGATATGGTGGGTCCCACACAGAGTGAGTGTGATGGCCAGCACTGTGTGTGTGACCAAATTCACCAGCCCACACAGCCAGGACCCAGTCACCAGGCCAACACAGACCTTCACACTCATGATGACTGGGTACTGAGGAGGATGGCAGGTGGCCACACAGTACTCATACTGGCCATACAGTCAGTAAGAAGCCTTCTGTGCCAGCACTTTTCACCAAGAAGAAGATCTGGAAAAGGCAGCCCTCATAAGAAATTGCCTTCTTCTCCCAAAAGAAGTTGACCAGCAGTACTGAGAGGGTGGTGGATGTTTAGCAGACGTCCAAGAAGCTCAAATTGCTGAGGAAAAAGTACATTGGAGTGTGGAGAGCAGGACTGACCCTGGTGGCCACTATTATGAGCATGTTCTCCAGGAGAGTGGTCAGGTAAATGACCAGAAAGAGTAGAAAGAACGAGCCCTGTAGGTTGTAGTGGTTGGAAAATCCCAAGAAGATGAATTCAGTGACAAATGATTGATTGCTCATTTCCAATGGTATCATAGCTACGAAACAGAGAAAAAGAGACCATGACGAAAATGGACTGAGAGCACCATAAACAGGCTTGTTAATCTTCAGCAACATGGCAAATAATATCGAATGAAAAGCAGCCTGGAGACTGATAACCTGTGGGACTGGTATAGGAGTGACTTTAGAGAGAGCATAACTTCTCACAGACTTTTGCATGGGTGCTCTTTTGTAATAATAAATGGAGACTTGGTCAAAATGCACAACTAGCTATCAACCCATGTGTCTCATTGAATCTGCAGTATCTCCCTCCTAACACTGTGCTTCACTGTGATGAATTCTTTTTTGTATGTCTGTTATTTCAAGTAATAAGTTTTCATTGTGGAAAAATGAGGAAAATTTAGAAAGTTATTCAGAAGAATAGAACAGGTAACAAAATCAAAGCTCTCTTTGCATTCATCCTGTTCTACCTCTATCTATCTTTAAAATATCCAAAGCAAAATTTCCCAATATTGTTGTACTCTATTTAGTTTTTTGCCTTGTAATCTTAATTTCCTAACATGAAATTAAGTTAATATCTCCCTTTTTATTCAACATATAAACCTTCCATTCCATTTACTCTCAAAAATATTGGAATAGAAGCTTTCATACATATGTATCTGTGATCATCTCTGATTATTTCTTAAAAGTAAAATTATAAGTCACCTGCTTTAAAATACATTGATTCATTTTTTTCAGTAGAAACTTTTATTTTTTTAAGTTTTATAACATACAAGAAATTTTGACAAATGATATATACTTAGGTATTTTTCTTCTTTTGTATTATAAGATTTACCTCACCAAACACTACATTTCCTGAAAAAAAAATGATTGATACAATTACTGATTTTTTATCATGTTGCCCATGCTAATCAGTGATCCATTGTTTTGAACTAAAATTTCTTTTACTTTTTCAATCTTAAATGAAAAATATTATAGTAAAACAGTAGGCTCTTGGTCCAGATAGATATGGATTGAAATCCATCTTTTGTTTACTAGACGTTGTTTGTAAAAAAGTCAACTAATCTCTATTCCTCAGTTTTGTTTCTCGGTTAGGATATTAATGATGTCTATTTCACAACTGCTGAAAAAAGTTTTGAGATAATATAAGCTATGTGTCTGGCACATTAAATTTACTCAATGATTTTTATCAAGTTAGAAAATGTCTATCCATTTTTTACTAGTAGTTTTTTTTTTTGGTGTATGTGTGCTGGGTTTTGAATTCAGAGCCTTATGAATACTAAGCATGCACTCTACCACTGGACTTTGCCCCTAGTTTCATTTAGTTATACTTTTTATCATAAATAGATATTATTTTTTCTGCATCTATTGAAATGATATATATATTTTTTTATTTAGTCTGTTACTATGGAAATTCGGTTGATTGAATTTTTGAATATTGAACGAGCCTTGCCTTCTGGGATCGATCTCAATTGACTGTAATATTAACCTTATTCTATATGGCTGAGTTCAGTTTGTTAATATTGGAAATCCATATGCAACAAAATGAAATTGAATCCCTTTCTCTCGCCAGCCACAAAAGTTAACTCAAAATGGATCAAGGAGCTAGATATAAAAACAGAGACACTGCGTCTGATAGAAGGAAAAGTTGGCTACGATCTACATATTGTGGGGTTGGGCTCCAAATTCCTTAATAGAACGCCCGTAGCCCAAGAGTTAATGACAAGAATAAACAAATGGGACCTACTTAAACTAAAAAGTTTTTTCTCAGCAAGAGAAACAGTAAAAGAGGTAAATAGAGAGCCTACATCCTGGGAACAAATTTTTACCCCTCACACCTCATATAGAGCCCTAATATCCAGAATGTACAAAGAACTCAAAAAATTAAACAATAAGATAACAAATAATCCAATCAACAAATGGGCCAAGGACCTGAACAGACACTTCTTAGAGGAGGACATACAATCAATCCACAAGCACATGAGAAAATGCTCAACATCTCTAGCAATCAGAGAAATGCAAATCAAAACCACCCTAAGATACCATTTCACTCCTGTAAGATTGGCAGCCATTATGAAGTCAAACAACAATAAGTGTTGGCGAGGATGTGGGGAAAAGGGCACACTTGTTCACTGCTGGTGGGACTGCAAAATGGTGAGGCCAATTTGGAAAGCAGTATGGAGATTCCTGGGAAAGCTGGGAATGGATCCACCATTTGACCCAGCTATTGCCCTTCTTGGACTATTCCCTGAGGACCTTAAAAGAGCACACTATACGGATACGGCCACATCAATGATTATAGCAGCACAATTTACAGTAGCTAGACTGTGGAACCAACCTAGATGCCCTTCAATAGATGAGTGGATAAAAAAATTGTGGCAGCTATACACAATGGAGTATTATGCAGCACTAAGAAACGACAAAATCATAGAATTTGCAGGGAAATGGATGGCATTAGAGCAGATTATGCTAAGTGAAGCTAGCCAAGCCCTAAAAAACAAATGTCAAATGTCTTCTTTGATATAAAGAGAGCCACTAAGAATAGAACAGGAAGGAAGAGCATGAGGAAAAGACTAACAGTAAACTAAGACGAATGGGGGGAGAGAAAGGAAGAGAGAAGGGAAAACATATGGAAATGGGAGGAGACCTTCAGTGATACACAAAATAATAAGAGGTTATGAGGGGCAAGGGGGTGGGGGGAAAAAGGGGAGAGAATTGAACAACAGCAGAGGAGGTAGAGAGGGATGTTGGGACGGGAGGGGAGGGGAGGGGGGATAGTAGGGGATAGGAAAGGTAGCAGAATACAACAGTCACTAATATGCCATTATGTAAAAATGTGAGTATGTAACAGAAGTGAGTCTGTATTATGTATTTGGGGAGTTCAAAACCCAATTGAGTCGAATGTATGAAAGATGATATGTCTTGAGCTCTGCAATGTTTTGAACAACCAATAAAAAAAAAAGAAAAAAGAAAAAAAAAACAAAACAAAACAGTGAATTTCTTTGAGAAGATGAATTTTTACATACCCGAATCCAATCAGGATTTTTCAAATTGAGTAACGAATAGAGACACACATTAGATAAAAATACCTAATACTTATTAAATGCCTATAAGACTTTTACATGCATTAACTTATTTGGTTTACACAAAAACCTATAAGATAACCTATTATCTCCATTTTACAGAAAAAAGAATTGAAATTAATGCACAATATATTAATGCAAGTAGGGAAACATCAATGAATCACTTTAATTTGCATAATGTACATTAATTTGTACATTTACGATGTATTAACAATTATGATTTAAGAAACAAAAAAGAAATTGACTCAGAAAATTTATCATGTAATAACTGTTATTTGTAGTGATACTTTGTTACCTGATGATAATACCATATATTAGTAAACTGTCTTATTATCTTCAATGCCAAGACATTCTTGTCTTTGGTTCTAATAATTCATTGCACATGATTAATAGGCCAACACAGCTTTCATTACAATTCCATATCTCAGGGCCTTAAGAAACTTAAAGTATTTAAATTTCAATAGAATGTGGGTGCTTCAGTTAAGCAAAACTAATTTTAAAATCTAAATATAAACAAAATAAAATAAATAAGTATAGAGTCTTAAAAGAAAAACTTTTTGTTTGTTTGTTTGCAATAAATGAAATGTTTTGCTGACTAACCTTAGGGATTCATTTCCTCAAACGAAAAAAAAAAAAAAAGGTGTGACGAAAACGAGGAAGAATGGTGTAATCATGAAAACCCTTATGCACATCAAGGAAACAATGATTCCTATTTGATCGCAATAGCACAAGCAATTTTTAAAATTTTTAAATCCAATTTTCATATTGTCCAGTAAATTGCTTAAAACACACACACACACACACACACACACACACACACACACACACACAGTACAAGGTCAATTTATTCAGAAAAATATCTGAATGATTTCAGGTGTTTGTGGCAATGTGAATTTATTACTGTGAAATCTATGAGCTATCTGGCCTGGCCCAGAGTTGTCCTCATATCCTTCCAAGTGGTTTGGGTGCTTGGAGCCGAGGGAAAGATCAGAGGTCATTGTTCAGAACCGTTGGCCTCAGTCAGTGAGTTCCAAGTGTTCCCAGTGATGCTGGTCCAAGGACACACTTTGGGCGAGGCTGGGCTCTTTCACCTAAGAGGCAGGGATGCCCTTACCCCAAATTCACCAGGAAAAAGCCTCCCTCCTGTCTTGGAGATGCAGCACTCAATTCAGCGTTTAACATCTCTTTAAGTTCTGTTTCTTTGGGGCTGGGGTGTAGGGTTGAAGTTACCAGAGATTGAACTCGGGGACTTGACCACTGATCCCTATCCCCAGCTCTATTTTATATTTTATTTAGAGACAGGGTCTCACTGAGTTTCTTGGTGCCTTGTTTTTGCTGAGGCTGTCTTTGAACTCACTATCCTCTTGCCTCAGCCTCCTGAGCTGCTGGGTTACAGGCCTGCAACACTGTGCCAGCTCTGTCAGTTCTTTTTATTTCACCTGTGCTTCTTCTAGCATAAAGGGGAAAGGGAAGACAAATTATTACCTTTTATAATATGTCAGAGCCTTCTAGTTATAAAATTCTTCAAAATAAAAAATTCTCTTCTCCATTTAGGATTTTAAAATTTCTTTTCTTGGTAGTAGTTAGTTTCAATTCAAACAAATTTTGTTCCTATACAGGGTCTAATTTAGTCCTAAGCCAGATCTACTAAGAAACCCAAAGAGGATAAGATCTGATCCCTGTCCTGCTGCGCCCCTCCCCTGACTCAGGCAATGGCAAGGCCCTACTGAGGTGGATGGCGCAAGGTGTCCATCCTCTGGAGGAGAACAGTATGTTTCTGGGAATGGGCTGATTTGTTTTTGTATTTCTTTAATAAGTATAGTTTTGATTTTTCATATGACCATTAAGTATAAAGGAAAAATCATGACTTTCCCAATTAATGCAACTTCTTCTAAAGCATAGATCTGCTTGCTCTAAATGCAATAATTCAGCTGTGGAGTGTAAATTGTTAATGTCTAAAGAAAAACTCCCTGTATTCCTGTCAAGGAAGTTTTTGAGAAATTAAATTAAAATCTAGTGAAGGAAAATTAGTTTTAAGAAGATAGATTAGTGCTTAGTACTGGGCAACTTGTTCTTGTTCCTGTGCACAATGGTTTGTGCTCTTACTTTTGTTTGATTACAAGTAATAACAAATCAACTACTTGCCATAACCATGGCACCGGTTCAAGTCAGTAAGTAAAGAAAGAATAGTCAAGGTATAGGCCAATAGTTTGGGACATTTGTAACTATTATTAAAATTTAACTAAGCAGAAACAGCTCAAAGCAAAACTCGAACTGAAAGTACAAATGCTTGCTAATGCATAAGCCAAAATACATTCTTTTATTCTAATTGTAGCTATGTAATATTTTGTTTTTTTTTGAATAATGATTCCTGTTTTTTAACCAAAAATTACTGTAAGCCTGCCAAAATGAAAAGTATATATGATCAACTTCACAAGTAAAGATTGGGATCAACACCTTCACTTTGGTGTCTGTGTTGTTTCTCCACCCCCTCTTTCGCCGACTCCTCACCATCCATTCGTCTCCTGAGACCCCCTGTTGGAGCTGGTCTCCAACACTGTCCTTCAACCAACTTACAATCTAATGGGAAGATGAACTCAATATGTGCAGGAAACTTGGTAACAATTCTATGTAATCTACAAATTATCATTATTTTCCCTTAGTGTTTGCTTGGGCAGCTCTGGGAATGGAGCACTTAATACTTGTCAAAGCTCCTCATTCCATCTTGAATATGCGCTTCTCCAGGTCCTAGTTGGGCATCTCAATTGTGTTCTAAAAACTAGGGAAACAACTTGTGTAAATGTGCACTCAGTAAAAGTTTGAAGAATGAAGAAGGTCTGTCAAGTACATCCATGGAGAAGAGTTTTTAAAAGATTCTTTAAAGACGGTACTGTGTGGGACCTAAAGGATCTAACAGAGACTTGACAGAGGCGAGAGGACATTTCTGTTCAGTGGTTCTGGTGCAGATATCTTGCTGAGAAAAATAAAGCCTCTGTGGGCATAAGTGAGGCAGCATAGCCCAGGGGCTTCTGAGGAACTCAGTGTCTCCTGTCTCCTAAACATATCCCTTATGGAGACCATTGGCTCATTTCCCACAGAACAAGCAGCTCTGCATCTTTCTTTCCCAATCAGTCATCTCAAAGTCAGGTGACCGAGAATGAAGTCACTTATGAGTGACCCCATGGGAATGTGTCCCTATACTTTCTCCCTAAAAATTATTCATTTCTGTCCTGCTCATCAAAACCAGAGAATTAACACTAAGCATTATCTATTGTTTACCATAAGTAATTTTCCACACTCATCATTTCACTTAAGGAATTTAGGTATTCCAGGGTTTCTGGTTATGTTTTGGGTTTTCTTCCAGTACTGGAGGCATCATGCTAAATCCCTCAGGTTTTGTGATAACCTCTGAAGTTATTTCTACTCTGGCAATACAAGTAGTATTGTGGAAACTTAGACACATATAGAAAAGGTTCTATGATAGGTCATTACATGAATGCCATCAAAATGGTAATGAAAATATGTAAAATATTCTGTAATATGTTTTTAAGGTGTAGGTATATTCTGATTCTGGGATAGTGTTTTTGAAAATTGTGATGGTAAATAAACTTCTTACCAGCAACTCTCACAGAGAGGCATATATTTCTGGTTTTTGTGTGGCCCTTGCTGCTCTCCATACTAGCACCTGGGCTGAAAAAAAAGCTCTTGCTGAAACTGGCTGTTGGTCTCCATTCACCACAAAACGGACCTGTTATTCTGAGAGTTGCCTGTTGCATATCTGTGGCCTCATGAAGGAGTCAAAATCCTATGATCTCTCACAATTCATTTTCCTGTGATGGACATTTATACAGGTCTGGGGCCGACCTGTTGGGAATATGCATCGTGCCTTTCCTCTGCAGCTGCTCTGAGACTCCTCAGTGTGCAAACACAACTCAAGGGCAATGGCTTGAGTTCAACTGCAACAATGGAGAGCAGTTAATTTGCTGTTGGATTCATTAATGTCTTGGCAATCACCTGTTCCCAGCATGCAGCAAGAAGATCAGCGTCCTCTCTCTTCTGGGATGTGGGTGAGCTAAGTTCAGAGTGAGATTTCTGCTAAGAAGTTTTGGGTGGATGAAACCTCAAGACTGCCTTCCCTTCCCACTAAAGAGAGAAAGGGTCAGGGTGGGTGTACACATATTGGGATAAATTTCACACGGCATATGAAGTTTTTCCTTCATGTTACATACTTTGCCAGATGGACAGATATCAGAAGCCACAATATTAAAAGCATCCCCACTATCTTCAGCTCATCCACTCCTGCTAAGGGCTGATCCCTTACCAAACCCTGTATGACTTCGTGCCCCTTTATTTTATGATCCTGATGATGCTCATTACCTGGTGAAGAAATTGTTTGCTATGGAGTTTAAAAGTAGGGGAAAAAAAAAGAGTCATCAAACAGCTCTTTCTGGCACAGATGGAAAAAAGACAACAAGCTTGAAAGTCTTGTAGTATTTTACTGCACAAAAATAAAAATAAAAGTATTATATAAAGAGGTAAGTCTCTAAAACTTAAAATTTCCCATAATTAAAAGGGGTTTTCCTCATGCTTAGGAGAGACACATTAACAGTACTCCTAAAAGATTTTAGAATGATTAGCCATCAGGGAAAGGCAAAGCTAAAACACTTTTGATGAAACACTTCACACATTCCAGGGTCGTCATAATAAAAGGAATAAAAATGATGTGTTGTTAAGGGAGTGAGGAAATCAGAAGCTTTATTCACCACTCTTAATAATAAGGTAAGCTGGTTCCACTGGTCTGAAAATAATCTGGAACTTCTTCAGAAAGTTAAATATGGAGTTAACAATCCACCTCTTACACTCTTTCTTCACCCCAGTCTCCAACGTCTACTCTCTGCAACAGTCCTTCTGCACCCGTGTCTACAAAAACTGCTCTCTACAACAGTCCTTCTACACCTCAATCTGACAACTCTGTGCTCTGCAATGATCCTTCTGCACCCCATCTCCAAACTCTGCTCTCTATAACAGTCCTGCTGCACCTCAGTCTCCAAACACTGCTCTTTTTAAGATCCTCCTGCAACCCCGTCGCCAAACTCTGCTCTCTGTAACAGTCCTTCTGCACCTCACTCTAAAACCTCTGCTCTCTGTAACAGGCCTGTTGAACCCCAATCTACAACTTCTACTCTCTGTTACATTCTTTCTGCACCCCAGTCTTCAACATCTGCTCTCTGCAACAGTCCTTCTGCACCTTAATCTGAAAACTCTGCTCTATGCAACGATCTTTCTGCACGTCAGTCTCCAAACTCTGCTCTCCGCAACAGTCCATTTGCACCCCAGTCTCCAACGTCTGTTCTCTGCAACAGTCATTCTGACCCCAGTCTCCAGCCTCTGCTTACTGTAACATCCTTCTCCCCCCCAGTTTCCAAACTCTGCTCTAGGTGACATTCCTTCTGCACCCCAGTCTTCACCCTCTGCTCTTTGTAACAGTACTTGTGTACCGCAGTCTCCAATCTCTCCTCACTGCAACATTTCTTCTGCATCCCAGTCTACAAACTGTGCTCTCTGTAACTGTCTTTCTGACCCCAGTCTCCAACCTCTGCTCTCTGTAACGATCCTTCTGCACCTCAGTCTCCAACCTCTGCTTTCTGCAACGATCCTTCTGAACCACAGTTTCCAAAATCTGCACTCTGTAACAGTCCTTCTACACCTTGTCTCCAACCTCTTCTCTCTGTAACAATCCTTCTGCACCTCATTCTCTAACCTCTGCTCTCTTTAACAGTCCTGCCTCTCAATCTCCAACCTCTGCTCTCTGAAATAGGCTTACTGCACCCCAGTCTCCAACCTCCGCTCTCTGTAACAGTTCTTCTGCACCCCAATCTCGAAACTCTGCTCTCTATTACAGTCTTCTAAACCGCAGTCTCCAACCTCTTTTCTCTGCAACGATCCTTCTGAACCTCAGTCTCAAACTTCTGCTCTCTGCAACAGTCCTTCTGCACCCCAGTCTCCAGACTCTGCTCTTTGTAAGATCTTTTTGCATCACTTTCTCCAAACTCTCCTCTCTGTAACAGTCCTTATGCACCCCAGTATCCAAACTGTGCTCCTTGTAAAAGTTTTTCTGCACCTCAGTCTCCAACATTTGCTCTTTGTAATGGTCATTCTGTAACGCAGTCTCCAACCTCTGCTCTCTTTATCAATCATTTTTCAACTCAGTCTCCAACGTCTGCTCTGTACAACGGTCCTTCTTCACCAAAGTCTCCAAACTCTGCTCTCTTTAACAGTCCTTCTGTACTGCAGTCTCCAAACTCTTCTCTCTATAACGGTTCCTCTGCACCCCAATTGCCAAACTCTGCTTTATGGAACAGTCCTTATGCACCTCAGATTCCAACCTCTGCTCTCTGTATTAGTCTTTCTAAGCCTCAGTCTGAAACCTCTGCTGTCTGCAACAATCCTTCTGCACCCCAGTCTCCAACCTCTGCTCTCTGCTATGATCCTTCTGCACCCCAGTCTACAACCTCTGCTCTCTGCTTCAGTACTTCTGTACCCCAGTCTCCAACCTCTGCTCTCTGCAGAATTTCTTCTGCACCCAAGTCTCCAACCTGTGCTCTCTGTAACTGTCCTGCTGAACCCCAGTCTCCAAACTCTGCTCTCTGTAGCGATCCTTCTGCACCTCATTTTCCAACCTCTGCTCTCTGCAACGATCCTTCTGCACCCCAGTCTACATCCTCTGCTCTCTGTAAGAATCATTTTGCACCCCAGTCTCCAACTTCTACTCTTTGTAAAAGTCCTTCTGCACCTCAGTCTCCAAGTTCTGCAATCTGTAACAGTCCTTCTGCACCCCAGTACCAAACCTCTGCACTCAGAAATGATCTTTCTGAACCTCAGTCTCCAACCTCTGCTCTCTTTAATAGTCCTTATGCACCCCAGTCTTCAACATCTGCTCTCTGCAACGATTCTTCTTCTCCCAAGGCTCCAACCTCTGCTCTCTGCAACGGTCCTTCTACATCTCAGTTTCCAAAATCTTCTCTCTGTAGCAGTCCTTCTTCACCTCAGTCTCGAAACTCTGCTCTCTGAAACAGTCCTTCTGCACCCCTGTCTCCAACCTCTGCTCTCAGTAACAGTTCTTGTGAACCCCAATCTCCAAACTCTGATCTCTGTAACACTCCTTCTGCACCCCAGTTACCACCCTCTACTCTCTGTAAAAGTCCTTCTGCACCTCGGTCTCCAACCTCTGTTTTCTGTAAGATCCTACTGCAACCCATTCTCCAAATGCTGCTCTCTGTAAGAGTCTTCTGCACCCCAGTCTCCAAACTCTGCTCTCTGTAACAGGCATTCTGCACCCCAGTCTTTAAACTCTGCTCTCTGTAAAAGGCCTTCTGCACCCAGGTCTCCAACTTCTGTTCTTTATAACAATCCTTCTGCACCCCAGTCTCAAAATTTTGCTCTCTACAACTATCCTTCTGCACGCCAGTGTCCAATCTCTGCTGATTGTAACAGTCCTGCTGCACCTGGGTCTACAACCTCTGCTCTTTGTAAGATCATTTTGCAACCTAGTCTAAAAACTCTGCTGTCTATAGGAGTTCTTCTGCACACCAGTTTCCAACCTCTGCTCTCTGTAACAGGCCTTTTGCACCCAAATATCCCACCTCTACTCTCAGTAACAGTCCTTTTGCACCTCAGTCTCCAACTTCTGCTCTCTGAAACAGTCCTTTTGCACCTCAGTCTCCAAACTCTGCTCTATCTAACAGTACTTCTACACCTCAGTCTCAAACCTCTGCTCTCTGTAACAGTCTTTCTGCACCTCACTCTGACACCTCTCCTCTCTGCATGGTCCTTCTGCACCTCAGTCTCCAACCACTGCTCTCTATAACAGTCCACCTGCACCTCAGTCTCCAACCTCTTCTCTCCGTACGATCCTTCAGCAACCCAGTCTCCAAACTCTGCTCTCTATAACAGTCCTTCTGCACCCCAGTCTCCAACCTCTCCTCTCTGTAACAGGCCTTCTGGACGCCAGTCTCCCAACTCTGCTCTCTGTAGCAGGCCTTCTGCACCCCAGGCTCTATAATGTGCTCTCTGCAATGATCCTTCTGCACCCAAGTCTCCAACCTCTGATCTCTGAAACAGTCCAACTGCACCTCAGTCTCCAAATTCTGCACTCTGTAACAGTGCTTCTTCACCCCAGCCTCCAACCTCTACGCTCTGTAAGATCCTTTCGCACCCCAGTTTCCAAATCTGCTCTCTCTAACATACTTTCAGCTCCCCAGAATCCAACCTCTGCTCTCTATAACACTCTTTCTGCTCCCCAGTCTCCAACCTCTGCTCTCTGTAACAGTTTTTCTGCTCCTTAGTCTGTAAAAGTCCTTCTGTACCGCAGTCCTCAACCTCTGCTGTCTGCAACAATCCTACTGCACCCCAGTCTCCAACCTCTCCTTTCTGTATCATTCCTTCTGCACCACAGTTTCCAAACTCTTCTCTCTGTAACATTTTTTCTGCACCTCTGTCTCCAACCTCTGCTCTCTGCAACAGTTCTTCTGCACCCCAGTCTCCAACTTATACTCTCTGCAACAGTTCTACTCCACTCCAGACTCCAAGGTCTGCACTCTGTAACAGTCCTTCTCAACACCAGTCTCCAACCTCTGCTCTCTGTAACAGTCTTCCTGTAGTTCACTCTCCAAAATTTTCTCTCTTTAACGCTTTTTCTGCTGCACAGTGTTCAACCTCTGCTTTCTGAATAAGTCCTTCTGCATCCCAGTCTCCAACCTCATCTCTCTTTAAAAGTCCTTCTGCACCTCAGTCTCCAAACTCTGCTCTCTGCAACAGTACTTCTGCACCCAAGTCTCAAACCTCTGCTTTCTGCAACACTCCTTCTACACCCCAGTCTCCAAACTCTGATATCTGCAACAGTCCTTCTGCACCCCAGTCTCCAACCTTGCTCTCTGTAACAATCTTTCTGCATCTCAGTCTCCAAACACTGCTCTCTACAATGGTCCTTCTGAACCTCAGTCTCTAAACTCTACCCTCTGTAACAGTCCTTCTGCACCTCAGTCTCTAACATATTTTCTTTGTAAGATCCTTCTGCAACACAGTCTGTAAACTCTGCCCTCTGGAAAAGTCCTTCTGCACGCCAGTCTCAAACCTCTGCTTGCTACAACAATCCTTCTGCACCCCAGTCTCCAACCTCTGCTCTCTGCAACAGTCCTTCTGCACCCCAGTATCTAATATCTGCTCTCTGCAACAGTCTTTCTGCACCTCAGTCTGAAAACTCTGTTCTCTGCAACGATCATTCTGCACACAAGTCTCCAACCTCTTCTCTCTATAACAGTCCTGCTGTACCACAGTCTCCAAAATCTTCTCTCTGTAAGATCCTTCTGCAACCCTGTCTCCAAACTCTGCTGTTTGTAACAGTCCTTCTGCACCCCAGTCTCCAACCTCTGCTCTCTATAACAGGCCTTTTGCATTCCATTCTCCAAACTCTGATGTCTGCAACAGTCTTTCTGCAACCCTGTCTCCAAACTCTGCTTTCTGTATCAGTCCATCTGCACCCCAATCTCCAACCTCTGCTCTCTGTAACAGTTCTTCTGCACCTCAGTCTACAAACTCTGCTCTCTGCAACAGTCCTTCTGCAACCCAGTCTCCAATATCTGCTCTCCACAATAGTCCTTCTGCACCAAATTCTCCAAACTCTGCCTCTGTAACAGTCCTACTGAAAGGCAGTCTCCAAACTCTACTCTCTGCAACAGTGCTTCTGCACACAAATGTCAAACCTGTTCTCTCCGCAACAGTTCTTTTACACCCCATGTCAAGCCTCTGCTCTCTGCAGCAGTCCCTCTGCAACCCAGTCTCCAACCTCCGCTCTCTATAATGATCCTTCTGGACCTCATTCTCCAAACTCTACTCTTTGTAAAAGTACTTCTGCACCCCTTCTCCAAACACTGCTCTCTGTAACAGGCCTTCTACACCCCAGTCTCTGACCTCTTTTCTGTATAACAATCCTTCTACACCCCAGTCTCCAACCTCTGCTCTCTACAACGATCCTTCTGCACCCCAGTCTCCAACTTCTCCTCTCTGCAACAGTCCTTCGGCACCCCAGTCTCCAACATGTGCTCTCTCCAATAGTCCTTATGCACCTCAGTCTCCAAACTCTGTTCTCTGCAATGATCCTTCTGCACCCTAGTCTCCAACCTCTCCTCTCTGTAACAGTCCTTCTGCAACTTGGTCTACAAACTCTGCTCTCTGTAAGATCCTTGAGCAACCTTGCCTAAAAACTCTGCTCTCTGTAACAGTTCTTCTGCAACCCAGTCTGCAACCTCGGCTCTCAGTAACAGTCCTTTTGCACCCCAGTCTCCAAACTCTGCTCTCAGCAAAGATTCTTCTGCACCTCAGTCTCCAAACTCTACTCTCTGTAAAAGTCCTTCTGCAACCCAGTCTCAAAACTCTTCTGTCTGCAACGATCCTTCTGCACCCCAGTCTCCAAACTCCACTCTTTCTAACAGTCCTTCTGAACCTCAGTCTCCAAACTCTGCTCTCTGTAACAGTCCTTCTGCACCTCAGTCTTCAACCTCTGCTCTCTGCAAAAGTCTTTCTACACCCCATTCTCTAACCTCTGTTCTCTGCAACAGTCCTTCTAAACCACAGTCTCCAACATCTGCTCTCTGCAACTGTACTTCTGCACACTAGTCTTCAACGTATGCTCTCTGTAACGGTCCTTTTGTACTGCAGTCTCCAAACTATGCTCTCTCTAGTGGTCCTGCTGCACGCCAGTCTTCAACCTCTGCTCTCTGTATTAGTACTTCTGCACCCCAGTCTCCAAACTCTGCTCTCTGTAACACTCCTTCTGCACCTCAGTCTCCAACCTCTGCTCTTTCCGACAGTTCTTCTGCACACCAGCCTCCCACCTCTGCTATCTGCAAAAGTTTTTCTGCACCCCAGTCTCCAACTTCTGCTCTCTGTAACAATCCTTCTGCACCTCAGTCTCCAACCTCTACTATCTGTAACAGTCGTTCTGCACCTCAGTCTCCAACCTCTGCTCTGTGTAAGATCTTTCTGTAACCCAGTCTTCAAACTCTTCTCTCTGTAACAGTCCTTCTGCAACCTTTCTCCAAACTCATCTCTCTGTAACAGGACTTCTGTACCCCAGTCTCCAACCTATGTTCTCTGTAACAGTCCTTCTGCACCCCAGTCTCAAACCTCTGCTCTCAACGACGATCTTTCTTCACCCCAGTCTCCAACGTCTACTTTCTGCAACAGTCCTTCTGCACCCGTGTCTCCAAAAACTGCTCTCTGCAACAGTCCTTCTGCACCCGTGTCTCCAAAAACTGCTCTCTGCAACAGTCCTTCTGCACCTCAATCTGAAAACTCTGTGCTCTGCAATGATCCTTCTGCACCCCAGTCTCCAAACTCTGCTCTCTGAAACAGTCCTGCTGCACCTCAGTTTCCAAACTCTGTTCTCTGTAACAGTCCTTCTGCACCCAGTCTCCAAACTCTGCTCTCTGTAACAGTCCTTCTGCACCCCAGTCTTCAAACTCTGCTCTCTGTAACAGGCTTTTTGAACCCCAATCTACAACCTCTATTCTCTTTAACATTCCTTCTGCACCTCAGTCTACAACCTCTGCTCTCTGAAACAGTCTACTGCACCTCAGTATCCAAGCTCTGCTCTCTGCAACGATCTTTCTGCACCTCAGTCTCCAAACTTTGCTCTCTGTAACAGTCCTTCTGCACTCCAGTTTCCAACTTCTGCTCTGTGCAACAGTCCATTTGCACCCCAGTCTTCAACCTCTGCTCTCTGTAAGATCCATCTAAACCCTAGTATCCAACCTCTGCTCTCTGTAACAGTCCTTCTGCACTCCAGTCTCAAAAATCTGCTCTTTGTTACAGTCCTTCTGCACCTCAGTCTCCAACCTCTGCTCTCTGCAAAAGTCCATCTGCAATCCAGTCTCCAACATCTGCTCTCTGCAATAGTCCTTCTACACCCTAGTTTCTAACCTCTGCTCTCTGCAACAGTCCTTCTGCACCCCAGTCTCTAAACTCTGCTCTCTGCAATGATCCTTCTAGACCCGAGTCTCTAATCTCTGCTCTCTGCAACAGTCCTTCTGAACCCCAGTTTCCAACCTCTGTGCTCTGTAACAGTTATTCTGCACCCAAGTCTCCAACCTCTGCTCTCTGCAATGATCCCACTTCACCAAAGTCTTTAACCTCTGATCTCTGCAAAAGTCCTTCTGCACCGCAGTCTCCAAACTCTGCTCTCTGTAACACTCCTTCTGCACCCCAGTCTCCAAACTCTGCTCTCTGTAAGAGTCTTTCTACACATAAGACTCCAACCTCTGCTCTCTGCAACAGTCCTTCTGCACCTCATTTCCAAACTCTGCTCTCTGCAAGGATTCTGCTGGACCCCAGTCTCCAACCTCTGCTCTCTGTAACAATCCTTCTGCACCACAGTCTCCAAATTCTGCTCCCTGTAAGATCCTTCTGCACTACAGTTTCCAAACTCTGCTCTCTGTAACATTCCTTCTCCACCCCAGTCTTTAACTTCTGCCTTCTGCAAGTGTCCTGTGTCACCCCAATCTCCAACCTATGTCCTCTGCAACAGTCCTTGTGGTCCCCAGTCTCCAAACTCTGCTCTCCATAATGGTCTTTCAGCACCCCAGTCTCCAAACTCTGCTTTCTGTATCAGTCCTTTTAAACCTTAGTCTCAAACCTCTGCTCTCTTTATCTATCCTTCTGCACTTCACTCTCCAACCTGTGCTCTCTGTAATATTTCTTCTGCACCCCAGTCTCAAACCTCTGGTCTCTGTAACAGTTTTTCTATACCACAGTCTCCAAAGTCTGGTCTCTGAAACGGTCCGGTCCTTCTGCACCCCAATTTCCAACCTCTGCTTTCTGTAACAGTCCTTCTCCACCTCAGTCTCCAAACTCTGCTCTCTGTAACAGTGCTTCTACACCTCAGTCTCCAACCTCTGCTCTCTGTAACAGTACTACAGAACCTAACTCTGACACCTGTACTCTCTTCACGATCTTTCTGCACCCCAGTCTCTAAACACTGCTCTCTGTAACACTCCTTCTGCACCTCAGTCTCCAACCTCTGCTCTTTGTAAGATCCTTCAGCAACCCAGTCTCCAAACACTGCTCTCTATAACTGTCCTTCTGAACCCCAGTTTCCAACCTTTCTTCTCTGTTACAGGCCTTCTGCAAGCCAGTCTCCAAACTCTTCTCTCTGTAGCAGGCCTTCTGCACCCCAGTCTATTATATCTGCTCACTGCAATGATCTTTCTGCACCCCAGACTCAAACATCTGCTCTCTGCAATTATCCAACTGCACCTCAGTCTCAAACCTCTAATCTCTGCAACTGTCCTTCTGCACCTCAGTCTACAAACTCTGCTCTATCTAACAGTACTTCTACACCTCAGTCTCAAACATCTGCTCTCTGTTACAGTCCTTCTGCACCTCACTCTGACACCTCTCCTCTCTGCATGGTCCTTCTGCACCTCAGTCTCCAACTACTGCTCTCTGTAACAGTCCACCTGCACCTCAGTCTCCAACCTCTTCTCTCCATACGATCTTTCAGCAACCCAGTCTCCAAACTCTGCTCTCTATAACAGTCCTTCTGCACCCCAGTCTCCAACCTCTCCTCTCTTTAACAGGCCTTCTGGACGCCAGTCTCCCAACTCTGCTCTCTGTAGCAGGCCTTCTGCACCCCAGTCTCTATAATGTGCTCTCTGCAATGATCCTTCTGCACCCCAGTCTCCAACCTCTGATCTCTGAAACAGTCCATCTGCACCTCAGTCTCCAAATTCTGCCCTCTTTAAGATGCTTCTGCACACCTGTATCCAACCTCTGCTTTCTTTAACAGTCTTTCTGCACCCGAGTCTCCAACCTTTGCTCTCTGTAACAGGACTTTTCCACCCTAGTCTAAAACCTCTGCTCTCTACAACAGTCCTTCTGCACACTAGTTACCAACATCTGCTCTCTGCAACAGTCTGACTGAACCTCTGTCTTAAAACTCTGCTCTCTGCAACGACCCTTCTGCACCCCAGTCTTCAAAATCTGCTCTCTGCAACGATCCTTCTGCACCCCAGTCTCCAACCTCTGTTCTCTGCAATGATCCTACTGCACCCCAGTCTCCAACCTCTGATCTTTGCAACAGTTCTTTTGCAACTCTGTCTCCAACTTCTGCTCTCTGTAAGATCCTTCTACACCCCTGTCTCCAAGCTCTGCTTATTGCAACGATCCTTCCGCACCCCAGTGTCCAACCTCTGCTCTATGTATCAAAATTTTCCAACTCAGTCTCCAAGCTCTGCTCTCTGCAACAGTCCTTCTGCACCCCAGTCTCCAACTTCTGCTCTCTCTAGGAGTCCTTCTGCAACTCAGTCTCTAACATCTACTCTCTGCAATATTCCTTCTGCAGCCCAGTCTTCATCCTCTGCTCTCTGCAACAGTCATTCTTCAACCCAGTCTCCAACCTCTGCTCTCTGCAACAGTCCTTCTGCACCCCAGTCTCCAAACTCTGCTCTCTGTAACAATGATTCTTCACCTCAGTCTCCAAATTCTGTTCTCTGCAATGGTCCTTCTGCACCTCAGGCTCCAACCTCTACTCTCTGTAACAGTCTTTCTGCACATCACTCTCCAACCTCTGCTCTTTTAGGATCCTTCTAAAACCCAGTCTAAAACCTCTGCTCTCTGTATATATTATTCTGCACCTCAGTCTCCAACCTCTGCACTCTGTTACAGTTTTACTATACCGCAGTCCTTCCATACCACAGTCTCCAACCTCTGCTCTCTGTCATGGACCGTCTGCACCCCAATTTCCAACCTCTGCATTCTGTAACAGTCCTTCTGCACGTCAGTCTCTAAACTCTGCTCTTTGTAACAGTCCTTCTACACCTAAGTCTGAAACCTCTGCTCTGCATGATTCTTCTGCACCCCAGACTCCAACCACTGCTCTCTGTAACACTCCACCTGCACCTCAGTCTCCAACATCTGCTCTCTGTAAGTTCCTTCAGCAAACCAGTCTCCAAATTCTGCTCTCTGTAACAGTTTTTCTGCAACCCAGTCTCCAACCTCTCCTCTCTGTAACAGGCCTTCTGCACTCCAGTCTCGAAACTCTGCTCTCTATAGCAGGCCTTCTGCACGCCAGTCTCTAAACTCTGCTCTCTGTAGCAGGCCTTCTGCACCCAAGTCTCCAAACTCTGCTCTCTGCAATGATCCTTCTGCATCCCAATCTCCAACCTCTGCTCTCTGCAATGATCCTACTACACCCCAGTCTCCAACCTCTCATCTCTGCAACAGTCCTTCTGCACCTCAGTCTCTAACTTCTGCTGTATATAAGATCCATCTGCACCCGTGACTCCAAGCTCTGCTATTTGCAATGATCCTTCTGCACCCCAGTCTACAATCTCTGTTCTATGTAAAAGGACTTCTGCACCTCAGTCTCCAACCTCTGCTCTCTGCAACAGTCCTTCTGCACCCCAATCTATAATTCTGCTCTGTTCAACTGTCCTTCTGTACTTCCTTTTCCAAACTCTACTCTCTGTAACATTCTTTCTGCAACCCATACTAGAGTCTCTGCTTTCTGTATCAGTCCTTCTGCAGCCCCGTCTCTAACTTCTGCTTTAAGTGTCCTTCTGCATCTTTGTCTCCAACCTCTGCTCTCGGCAACAGTCCTTCTGCACCCCAGTCTCCAACCTTTGCTCTCTGCAACAGTCCTTCTGCACTTCAGTCTCCAACCTCTGCTCTCTGCAACAGTCCTTCTGCACCCCAGTCTCCAAACTCTGCTCTCTGTATCAATCTTTCTGCAACTACGTCTGCAAACTCTGTTCTCTGCAACGGTCCTTCTGCACCCTAGTCTTCAAAATCTGCTCTCTGCAACAGTCCTTCTACACCCCAGTCTCCAACATCTGGTCTCTGCAACAGTCCTTCTGCACCACAGTCTGAAAACTCTGCTGTCTGAAACGAACCTGCTGCACCCCAGTCTCCGACCTCTGCTGTCTGTTACAATCCTTCTGAACCTCAGTCTCCGTCATTTGCTCTCTGTAATATCCATCTGAACCCCAGTCTCCAACATCAGCTCTCTGTAACAGTCCTTCTGCACCTTAGTCTTCAACCTCTGCTCTCTGCAAAAGCCTTCTGCACCCCAGTCTGCAAACTATGCTTTCTGCAATGATCTTTCTGGACCCCAGTCTCCAACATCTGCTCTCTACAACAGTCATTCTGCACCACAGTCTCCAACATGTTCTCTCTATAAGATCCTTTTGCACTCCAGTTTCCAAACTCTGCTCTGTGAAAAATTCCTTCTCCAACCCAGTCTCCAACTTCTGTCCTGTGCAACAGTCCTTCTGCTCCCCAGTCTCCGAGATCTGCTCTCTGTAACAGTCCTTCTTTACCGCAGTCTCCAACCTCTGCTCTTCGTAACGGTCCTTCTACACCCCAGTCTCCAACCTCTGGTTGCTGTATAAGTATGTCTGATCCCCAGTCTCCAACCTCTGTTCTCTGTATCTATCCTTCTGCACCTCAGTCTCCAACCTGTGCTCTATGTAAGAGTCCTTGTGAACTCCAGTCTCCAACAT
Organism: Ictidomys tridecemlineatus; assembly: GCF_052094955.1. NCBI lineage: Eukaryota > Metazoa > Chordata > Mammalia > Rodentia > Sciuridae > Ictidomys > Ictidomys tridecemlineatus. Next base: position 23,739 of record NW_027521431.1, read on the forward strand.
CTGCAGTCGATAACAATCCTATATCTCAGTCTCCAAACTCTGCTCTATGTAAAAGTCCTTCTGCAACCCAATTTCCAAACTCTGCTTCCTGTAACAGTCGTTCTGCACCAGAGTCTCCAAGCTCTGCTCTCTGTAACACTGCTTCTACACCTTTTGCACCCAGTCTTCAACCACTGCTCTCTGTAACAATCAAGATACACCTCAGTCTCCAACCTCTGCTCTATGTAAGATTTTTCAGCAACCCAGTCTCCAAATACTGCTCTTTATAACAGTCCTTCTGCACCCCAGTCTCCAACATCTCCTCTCAGTACCAGGACTTCTGCACGCCAGTATCCAAACTCTGCTCTCTGCAACGATCCTTCTGCACCCCAGTCTCCAACTTCTGATCTCTGAAATAGTCCATCTGCACCTCAGTCTCCAACATCTGCTCTCTGTATGATCGTTCTGCACCCCTGTCTCCAAGCTCTGCTCCTTGTAATGATCCTTCTGCATCCCACTCTATAACCTCTGCTCTATGTAACAGGAGTTCTACACCTCAGTCTCCAATCTCTGCTCTCTTCACAAGTCCTTCTGCGCACCAGTCTCCAAACTCTGCTCTCTGCAACAGTCCTTCTATACTTCAGTCTTAAAACTCTGCTCTCTGTAATGGTCTGTCAGCACTCCAGTCTCTAACCTCTGCTCTCTGCAACAGTCCTTCTGCACCCCAGTCTCCAAACTCTGCTCTCTGTAACAATCCTTCTGCACCTCAGTCTCCAACCTCTGCTCTATGTAACAAGACTTCTGCACCTCAGTCTGAAACCTCTCCTCTCTGCACGGTCATTCTGCACCTCAGTCTCCAACCACTGCTCTCTGTAACAGTCCACCTGCACCTCAGTCTCCAACCTCTTCTCTCCGTAAGATCCTTCAGAAACCCAGTCTCCAAATTCTGCTCTCTTTAACAATACTTCTGCACTCCAGTTTCCAACCTCTCCTCTCTGTAGCAGGCCTTCTGCACCCCAGTCTGCAAAATCTGCTCTCTACAACAGTCCATCTGCACCTCAGTCTCCAAATTCTGCTTTCTCTAAGATGCTTCTGCACCCCTGTATCCAACCTCTGCTCTCTGCAACAGTCCTTCTGCACCCTAGTCTCCAACCTCTTCTCTCTTCAATAGTTCTTCTGCACACTGGTTACCAACATCTGCTCTCTGCAACAGTTTTTATGCACCCCAGTCTCCAACATCTGCTGTCTGCAACAGTTATATTGCACATCAGTCTGAATATCTGCTCTCTGCAACGACCCTTCTGCACCCCAATCTCATACCTCGGCTCTCTGTATCAGTCCTTCTGCACCTCAGTTCCCCAACTCTGCTCTTTGTAAGATCCTTCTTCAACCTAGTCTTTAAACTCTGCACTGTGTATCTGTCCTTCTGCACAACAGTCTCCAAATTCTGCTCTCTGTAATAGGTTTTCTGCAACCCAGTCTCCAAATTCTGCTCTCTGTAACAGGTCTTCTGCATCCCAGTCTCCAAACTCTTCTATCTGCAATGATTCTTCTCCACCCCAGTCTCCAACATCTGCTCTCTGCAACACTCGTTTTAAACCCCAGTCTCCAATCTCTGCTTTCTGTAAGATCCAAGTGAACCCCAGTCTCCGACCTATGTTCTCTGTAACAGTCCTTCTGCACCCAAGTCTCTGAACTCTGTTCTCTGTAACAGTCCTTCTGCACCTCAGTCTCCAACCTCTGCTCTATGTAACAGTTCTTCTGCACCCAAGTCTCTAAAATCTGCTCTCTGCAAAAGTCCTTCTGCACCCCAGTCTTCAACATCTGCTCTCTGCAACAGTCCTTTTGCACCCCAGTCTCCAACCTCTGCTCTCTCTAACGATCCTTCTGGACCCCAGTCTCCAACCTCTGCTCTCTGCAACAGTCCTTCTTCACCACAGTCTCCAACCTCTGCTCTCTGTATGATCCTTCTGCACTCCAGTTTCAAAACTCTGCTCTCTGTAACATTTCTTCTCCACCCAGTCTCTAACCTCTGTCCTCTTCAACAGTCCTTCTGCTCCCAAGTCTTCAAGATCAGCTCTGTGTAACCATCCTTCTGTACCGCAGTCTCCAACCTCTGCTCTTTGTTACAGTCCTTCTACACACCAGTCTCCAACTTCTGCTTTCTGTATCAATCTGACTGAACCCAAGTCTCCAAAATCTGTTCTCTGTATCTATCCTTCTGCACCTCAGTCTCCAACCTATGCTCTATGTAAGAGTCTTTCTGCACTCCAGTCTCCAACCTCTGCTCTCAATAACAGTCCCATACTGCAGTCTCCAACCTCTGTTCTCTGTAACAGTCCTTCTGAACCTCAGTCTGAAACCTCATCTCCGTGCACGATCCTAACACCCAGTCTTCAACCACTGCTCTCTGTAACACTCAAGCTACACCTCAGTCTCCAACCTCTGCTCTCTGTGGGATCCTTCAACAACCCAGTCTCCAAACACTTCTCTCTATAACAGGCCTTCTGCACCCCAGTCTCCAACCTCTCCTCTCAGTAACAGGCCTTCTGCAGGCCAGTCTTCAAACTTTACTCTATGTAAGGATCATTTTGCACCCCTGTCTCCAACATCTGCTCTCTGCAATGATCCTACTGCACCCCAGTCTCTATCCTCTCATCTCTGAAACAGTCCTTCTGCACCTCAGTCTCCAACCTCTTCTCTCTGTAAGATCGTTCAGCAACCCAGTGTCCAAACTCTCCTCTTTGTAACAGGCCATCTGCACGCCAGTCTCCAAACTCTGCTCTCTGTAGCAGGCCTTCTGCATCCCAGTCTCCAACCGCTGCTCTCTGCAAAGATCCTTCTGCACCCCAGTCTCCAACCTCTGTTTTCTGAAAAGATCCTTCTGCACCCCAGTCTCCAACCTCTGTTTTCTGAAATGATCCTACTGCACCCCAGTCTCCGACCTCTAATCTCTGCAACAGTTCTTCTGCACCTCAGTCTCCACCTTCTGCTCTCTATAAGATCTTTCTGCAACCCTGTTTCCAAACTCTGCTCTCTGTAACAGTTCTTCTGCACCCGAGGCTCCAAACTCTGCTCTCTGTAACAGGACTTCCGCACCTCAATCTCCAACATGTGCTCTCTCTGCAACAGTCCTTCTTCATCCCAGTCTACAAACTCTGCTCTCTACAACTCCTTCAACAAAATAGTTACCAACATCTGCTCTCTGCAACAGACCTTCCATACCCCAGTCTCCAACATCTGCTCTCGTCAACAGTTCTTCTGCACCTCAGTCTGAAAACTCTGCTCTCTGCAACGAACCTACTGCACCCCAGTCTCCTACCTCTGCTCTCTGTAACAGTCCTTCTGCACCTCAGTCTCCCAACTCTGCTCTCTATATGATCCTTCTGCAACACAGTCTTTAAACTCTTCACTCTGTAACAGTCCTTCTGCAAAACAGTCTCCAACCTCTGCTCTCTGTAACAGGACTTCTGCAACCCAGTCTCCAAACTCTGCTCTCTGTAATAGGCCTTCTGAACCCCAGTCTCCAACCTATTCTCTCTGCAACGATTCTTCTCCACCCAAGTCTCCAAATCTGCACTTGGCAACTGTCCTTTTGCACCCCAGTCTCCAAACTCTGCTCTCTGTAAGATCTATCTGAACCCCAGTCTCCAACCTCTGCTCTCTGTAACATTCCTTCTGCACCCCAGTCTCCAAACGCTGCTCTCTGTAACAGTCCTTCTGCACCCCAGTCTCTAAAATATGCTCTCTGCAACAGTCCTTCTCCACCCCAGTCCCCAACTTCTGCTCTCTGCAACAGTCCTTCTGCATCCCAGTCTCCAAACTCTTCTCTAAGCAACGAACCTTCTGGACCCCAGTCTCCAAATTCTGCTCTCTGGAACAGTCCTTGTGCACCAAAGTCTCCAAACTATGTTCTCTGTAAGAAACTTCTGCACTCCAGTTTCCAAACTCTGCTCTCTGTAACATTTCTTTTCCACCCGTCTCCAACCTCTGTCCTCTGCAACAGTCCTTCTGCTCCCCTGTCTCCGAGATCTGCTCTCTGTAACAGACCTTATGTACTGCAGTTTCCAACCTCTGCTCTCTGTAATGGTCCTTCTACAACCCAGGCTCCAAACTCTGCTTTTTTGAATCAGTTTTTCTGAACCCATTCTCCAACCTCTGCTGTCTTTATCTATCCTTCTGCACCTCAGTCTCCAACCTGTGCTTTCTGTAACAGTCCTTCTTCACCCTAGTCTCCAACCTCTGCTCTCTGTAACAGTCCTTCTATACCGCAGTCTCTAACCTTTGCTCTCTGTAATGATCCTTCTGCACCCCTATTTCAAACCTCTGATTTCTGTAACAGTCCTTCTGCATGTCAGTCTCCAAACTTTGCTCTCTGTAAGTTCCTTCAGCAAACCAGTCTCTAAACTCTGCTCTCTGTAACAGTCCTTCTGCACCCCAGTCTCCAACCTCTCCTCTCGGTAACAAGCCTTCTGCACGCCAGTTTCAAAACTCTCTATATCAGGCCTTCTGCACCCCAGTTTTCATCCTATGCTCTCTGCAACGATCCTTCTGCACCCTAGTCTCGAACCTTTGCTCTCTGCAATGATCCTACTGCACCCCAGTCTCCAACCTCTGATCTCTGCAAAAGTATTTCTGCTCTTCAGTCTCCAAATTCTGCTCTCTGTAAGATCTTTCAGCACCACTCTCTCCAACCTCTGCTCTGTGTAACAGTCCTTCTGCACCCAAGTCTCCAACCTCTGCTCTCCGAAAGAGTCATTCAGCACCCCAGTCTCCAAACTCTGCTCTCTGCAGCAGTCCTTCTGCACCCAACTTACCAACATCTTCTCTCTGCTATAGTACTTCTGCACCCCAGTCTTCAATCTTTGCTCTCTGTAACAGTCCTCCTGTACTGCAGTATCCAACCTCTGCTCTCCGTAACTGTCTTTCTGCACCCCAGACTCCAATCTCTGCTTTCTGTATCAGTCCTTCTGTACCCCAGTCTCCAAAGTCTGCTCTCTGTAAGAGTCAATCTGCATCTCAGTCTCCAACCTCTGATTTCTGCAGAGTCTTTCTGCAACTCAGTCTCCAAATTCTGCTCTCTGTAAAATCCTTCTGCACCCCTGTATTTAACCTCTGCTCTCCTAAACTGTCCTTCTGCACCCGAGTCTCCAAACTCTGCTCTCTGTAACAGGACTGCCGCACCTCAGTCTCCAACCTCTGCTCCCTGTAACGGTCCTTTTGCACCCCAGTCTCCAACATCTGCTTTCTACAACAGTTCTTCTGGACCCTAGTTACCAACATCTGCTCTCTGCAACAGTCCGTCTGCACCTCATTCTCCAACCTCTTCTCTCTGCAACAGTCTTTCTTCTCCCCAGTCTCTGAGATCTGCTCTCTGTAACAGTCCTTCTGTACCGCAGTGTCCAACCAGTGCTCTCAGTTTAGGTTCTTCTACACCCCAGTCTCCAAACTCTGTTTTCTGTATCAGCCTGTCTGAACCCCAGTATCAAACCTCTGTTCTCTGTATCCATCCTTCTGCACCTCATTCTCCAACTTGTGCTCTCTGTAAGAGTCCTTCTGCATCCCAGTCGCCAACCTCTGCTCTCGGTAAAGTCCTAAAACGCAGTCTCCAAACTCTGCTCTCTTTAAAGGTACTTCTGCACCCCAATTGCCAACCTCTGCTTCCTGTAACAGTCCTTCTGCACCTCAGTCTCCAAACTATGCTCTCTGCAACAGTCCTTCTAAACCCCACTCTCCAACATCTGATCTCTGCAACAGTACTTATGCATTACAGTCTGAAAACTCTGCTGCCTGCAACGAATCTCCTGCACCCCAGTCTCCTACCTCAGGTATCTGTTACAATCCTTCTGCACCTCAGTCTCCAAACTCTGCTCTCTGTAAGATCCATCTCAACTCCAGTCTCTTACCTCTGCTCTCTGTAACAGTTCTTCTACACGTCAGTCTCCAAACTCTTCTCTCTGCAACAGTTCTTCTGCACCCCAGTCTCCAACATCTGCTCTCTGTAACAGTCTTTCTGCACCTCAGTCTTCAAACTCTGCTCTCTGCAAAAACCTTCTGCACCCCAGTCTGCAAACTGTGCTCTCTGCAACGATCTTTCTGAACCCCAGTCTCTAACGTCTGCTCTCTGCAACAGTCTTTCTGCACCACAGTCTCCAACCTGTGCCCTCTGTAAGACTTTCTGCACTCCAGTTTCCTAACTCTGCTCTCTAACATTCCTTCTAGACCCCAGTCGCCAACCTCTGCTTTCTGCAAGGGTCCTGCGGCAACCCTGTCTCTGAACTCTGTTCTCTGAAAAGTCTTTCTGCTCCCCAGTCTCAAGTATCTGCTCTCTGTAACAATTTTTCTGTACCGCAGTCACCAAACTCTGCTCTCTGTAACGGTCCTTCTGCACCCCAGTCTCCAAACTCTGCTTTCTGTATCAGTCCTTCTGAACCCCAGTCTCCAACTTCTGCTCTCTGTGTCTATCCTTCTGCACCTCAGTCTCCAACCTGTGCTTTCTGTAACAGTCCTTCTGCACCCAAGTCTCCAACCTCTGCTGTCTGTAACGGTCCATCTGCACCCCAATTTCCAACCTCTGCTTTCTGTAACACTCCTTCTGCACCTCAGTCTCCAAACTCTGCTATCCGTATCAGTCCTTCTACACTTCAATCTCCAACCTCGGCTCTCTGTAACAGTACTTCTGCACATCAGTCTGAAACCTCTGCTCTCCACGATCCTTCTGCACCCCAGTTTTCAACGACAGCACTCTGTAATAGTCCACCTGAACCTTAGTCTCTAACCTCTGCTCTATGTAAGATCCTTCAGCAACCCACTTAAAACTCTGCTCTCTGTAACAGTCCTTCTGCACCCCAGTCTCCAACCTCTCCTCTCTGTAACAGGCCTTCTGTACGCCAGTCTACAAATCTGCTCTCTGTAGCAGGCATTTTGCACCCCAGTCTCCAAACTCGGCTCTCTGCAACGATCCTTCTGCACCCCAGTATTTAAACTCTGCTCTCTGCAATGATCCTACTGCACCCCAGTCTCAAACTTCTGATCTCCAGAACAGTCCTTCTGCACCTCAGTCTACAAATTCTGCTCTCTGTAAGATCCTTCTGCTCCGCTGTCTCCAACCTCTGCTCTCTGCAACAGTCCTTCAGCACCCTAGTTACAAACATCTGCTCTCTTTTACAGTCATTCTGCACCCCCGTCTCCAAACTCTGCTCTCTGTAACAGTTCTCCCGTACTGCAGAATCCAAACTCTGCTCTCTGTAATGGTCTTTCTGTACCCCAGGCTCCAATATCTGCTTTCTGTATCAGTCCTTCTGCACCCCAGTCTCCAACCTCTGCTCTCTATAACAGTCCTTCTGCACCTCAGTCTCCAACCTCTGCTCTCTGCAACAGTCCTTCTACATCGCATTCTAAAACCTCTGCTCTCTGCAACAGTCCTTCTTCACCTCAGTCTCCAATCTCTGCTCTCTGCAAGCTTCCTTCTGCACCTCAGTCTTCAACTTCTACTCTCTGTAACAGTGCTTCTTCACCTCAGTCTCCAATTTCTGCTCCCTGTAAGATCCTTCTACAACCAGTCTCCAAACTCTTCTCTCTGTAACAGTCCTTAAACACCCAATCTCAAAACTCTGCTCTCTGTAACAGGCCTTCTGCACCCCAGTCTTCAACCTCTACTCTCTTTATCAGTCCATCTGCACGCCAGTCTTCAACATCTGCTCTCTGCAATAATCCTTCTGCATTCCAGTCTCTCAACTCTGCTCTCTGTTATTGGCCTTTTGCACCTCAATCGCCAACGTCTGCTTTAAGCAACAGTCCTTCTGCACCTCAGTCTCCAATATCTGCTCTCTGCAACATTCCTTCTGCACCCCAGTATCAAACCATTGCTCTCTGTAAAAGTCCGTCTGCACCCCAGTCTCCAACCTCTGCTTTCTGTAACGATCCTTCTGCACCCCAGTCTCGAACCTTCACTCTCTGTAACTGTCATTCTGCACCTCAGTCTCCAAACTTTTTTCTTTGTAAGATACTTCTGCACCCCAGTCTCGAACTTATAATCTCTGCAACGATCTTTCTGTACCTCATTCTCGAACTTCTGCTCTCTGCAACGTTCCTTCTACACCCCAGTCTGAAAACTCTGCTAGCTGCAACAGTTTTGTTAACCCCAGTCTCCAACATCTGCTTCCTGCAACAGTTCTACTGTACCTCAGTCTGAAAACTCTGCTCTCTGCAATAATCCATCTGCACCCCAGTCTCCAACCTCTGCTCTCTGTAACAGTCCTTCTGTACCGCTAGTCTCCAATCACTGCTCTCTGCAACAGTCCTTCTACACCCCAGTCTCCATACTCTAAAAGCCCCACGATCCTTCTGCACCCCAGTCTCCAAACTTTGTTCTCTACATCAGTTCTGATGCACCCCAGACTCCAACCTCTGCTCTCTATAACAGTCTTTCTGTACCACAGTCTCCAACCTCTGTTCTCTGTAAGTGTCCTTATGCACCCCAGTATCCAACCTCTCTTTTCTGTATCAGTCGTTTTGAACCACAGTCTCCAAACTCTGCCCTCTGGAAGAGTCCTTCTGCAACTAAGTCTGCATACTCTGCTCTCTGCAACAGTCTTTCTGCACCCCAGTCTCCATCCTCTGCTCTCTGCAACAGTCCTTTTTCATCCCAGTCTCCAACATCTTCTCTCTGCAACAGTTATTCTCCACCCCAGTCTCCAAACTTTGCTCTCCGTAACAGTCTTTCTGTACTGCATTCTCCAACCTCTGCTCTCTGTAATGGTACGTTTGCACCCGAGTCTCCAACCTCTGCTTTCTGTGTCAGTCCTTCTGCAACCCAGTCTCCAACCTCTGCCCTGAGTAACTTTGCTTCTGCACCTTAGTCTCCAACCTCTGCTCTCTGCTACAGTCCTTCTAGACCCCAATCTCCAACCTCTACTCTCTGCAAAAGTCCTTGTACATCCCAGTCTAAAATCTCTGCTCTCATCAACAGTCCTTCTGCACCCCAGTCTCCAACCTCTGCTCTCTGTAACAATACGTCTGCACCTTTGTCTCCAAACTCTGCTTTCTGCAACGGTCCTTCTGCACCTCAGTCTCCAACCTCTACTCTCTGTAACAGTGCTTCTGCACCTAAGTCTCCATTCTCTGCTCTCTGTAAGATCCTTCTGCAAACCAGTCTCCAATCTCTGCTCTCTGTAACAGTCCTTCATCACCCCAGTCTCCAAATTCTGCTCTCTGTCACAGGCCTTTTGGACTCCAGTCTCCAACCTCTGCTCTCTGTATAAGTCCATCTGCACCCCAGTCTCTAATGTCGGCTCTCTGCAACGATCCTTCTGCACCCCAGTCTTTAAACTCTGCTCGCTGCAATAGTCCGTGTGCAGCCCAGTCTACAACATCTGCTCTCTACATTAGTCCTTCTGCACCTCAGTCTGAATACTCTACTCTCTGCCACGATCCTTCTGCACCCCAGTCTCTAACTTTTCTTCTCTGCAACCGTCTTTCTGCACCCAAGTCTCCAAACTCTGCTCTCTGTAACAGTCCTCCTGTACCGCAGTCTCCAACCTCTCCTCTCTGTAATGGTCCTTCTGCACCCCAGTCTCCAAAGACTGCTTACTGCATCAGTCTTTCTGCACCACAGTCTCCAACCTCTGCTCTCTGTAACAGTCTTTCTGCACCTAAGTCTCCAACCTCTGCTCTATGCAATAGTCTTTCTGCAACTCACTCTGCAACCTCTGCTTTCTGCAACCATTATTATGGACCCCAGTCTCCAACATCTTTTTTCTGTATCAGTCCTGCACCACAGTCTCCAAAATCTGCTCTCTGTAACAGTCCTTCTGCACCTCAGTCTCCAACCTCTGCTCTCTGCAACAGTCCTTCTGCACCCCAGTGTCCAACCTCTGCTCTCTGCAGTAATCCTTCTGCACCCCAGTCTCCAACATCAGCTCTCTTCCACAGTCCTCCTGCATTCCAGACTCCAACCTCTTCTCACTGCAAAGATCTTTTGGCACCCCAGTCTCAAAACTCTGCTCGCTGCAACAGTTCTTGTGAACCCCAGTCTCCAACATCTTTTCTCTGCAACGGTTTTTCTGTATCTCAGTCTGAAAACTCTGATCTCTGCAAAAATCCTTCTGCACCCAGTCTTCAAACTCTACTCTCTGTAACAGTCCTTCTATACATCAGTCTCCAACCACTGCTTTCTGTAAGACCCTTTTAAACTTAGTCCACAAACTCTGCTCACTGAAACACATTCTGCACCCCAGTCTCCAATCTCTGCTCTCTGTAACAGGCCTTCTGCACCCCAGTCTCAAACCACTGCTCTCTGTAAGAGGAATTCTTCACCCCAGTCTTCAACAGCTACTCTCTGCAATGATGCTTGTGCACCCCAGTCTCCAACCTCTGCTCTCTGCAACAGTCCTTCTGCACCCCAGTCTCCAAACTCTGTTCTCTTCAACAGTCGTTCTGCATTCCAGTGTCCAACCTCTGCTGTCTATACCAGTCCTTCTGTACCGGAGTCTCCAACCTCTGCTCTCTTTATTTGTCCTACTGCACAATAATCTCCAACATCTGCTTTCTCTATAAGTCCTTCTGTACCCCAGTCTCCAATGTCTGCTCTCTTTAACAGTCTTTATGCACCTCAGTCTCCAACCTCTGCTTTCTGCAAAAGTCCTCCTGCACCCCAATCTTTAAACTCTGCTCTCTGCAACATTCCTTCTGCACCCCAGTCTCCTACCTGTGCTCTCTGTAAAAGTCCTTCTGCACCCCAGTCTCTAACCTCTGCTCTCTGCAACGATCTTTCTGCACCTCAGTCTCCAACTTCTGCTCTCTGCAACGATCCTTCTGTATCCCAGTCTCAAACATCTGCACTCTGTAACAGTCCTTCTACACCTCAGTCTTCAACCTCTGCTCTCTGCAACAGTCTTTTTGCACACCAATGTCCAACATGTGCTCTCTTCAACAGTCTTTCTATACACCAGTCTCCAACTTCTGCTCTCTGTAACAGTCCTTCTGCACCTCAGTCTCCAAACCCTGCTCTCTGAAAGAAACTTCTACAACCCAGTCTCTAACTCTGATCTCTGTAACAGGCCTTCTGCATCCCAGACTCCAACCTCTGTTATCTGTACCAGTCCTTCTTTATTCCAGTCTCCAACCTCTGCTCTCTGCAACAATCCTTCTGCACCCCAGTCTTTAACCTATGCTCGCTGTAAGATCCTTCTGCACACCTGTCTCCAACCTCTGCTCTCTGTAACACTCCTCTGTACCACAGTCTCCAACTTCTGCTCTCATTAAGGGTCCTTCTGCACCTCAGTCTCAGACTTCTGCTCTCTGCAACACTCCTTCTGCACCCCAGTCTCTTAACTTTGCTCACTTCAACAGTTTTTCTGCACCTCAGTCTTTAACCTGTGCTCTCTGTTAAAGTACTTCTGCACCCAATTCTCCAACCTGTGCTCTCTCTAACCATTCTTCTGAACCCAAGTCTTCACATTCTGCTCTTTGCAACGATCCTTCTGCACCACAGTCTCCAAAGTCTGCTCTCTGTAACAGTCCTTCTGCACCCCAGTCTTCAAACTCTGCTTTCTGTAACCGTAATCTGCATCTCAGTCTCAATCCTCTGCTCTATGCGACAGTTCTTCTTCACCCAAGTCTCCAACAACTGCTCTCTGAAAAAGTCCTTCTAAACCCTAGTCTCCACCCTCTGCTCTTTGTAACAGTCCTTGTAAAGCCCAGTCTCCATACTCTGCTCGCCCCAGGGATCCTTCTGCACCCCAATCTCCATCCTCTTCTCTCTGCAACTGTTCTTTTGCACCCCAGTCTTCAGAATCTGCTCTCTGCAACAGTCCTTCTCCACCCCAGTCTCCAACCTCTGCTCTGTGTAACAGTCCTTCTGGACCCCAATCTCCAAACTCTACTCTCTCTAACAGTCCTTCTACACCCCAGTATAAAACCTCTGCACTCAATTTTAAGCAGGAAGTGTGAATCAGGCGGTATAGCGATACCAGATTTCAAACTATATTACAGAGCAATAGTGACAAAAACAGCATGGTACTGGTACCAAAACAGGCGAGTGGACCAATGGTATAGAATAGAGGACACAGAGACTAATCCACAAAGTTACAACTATCTTATATTTGATAAAGGGGCTAAAAGCATGCAATGGAGGAAGGATAGCATCTTCAACAAATGGTGTTGGGAAAACTGGAAATCTATATGCAATAAAATGAAACTGAATCCCTTCCTCTCGCCATGCACAAAAGTTAACTCTAAATGGATCAAGGAGCTTGATATCAAATCAGAGACTCTGCATCTGATAGAAGAAAAAGTTGGCTCCGATCTACATATTGTGGGGTCGGGCTCCAAATTCCTTAATAGGACACCCATAGCACAAGAGTTAATATCAAGAATCAACAAATGAGACTTACTTAAACTAAAAAGTTTTTTCTCAGCAAGAGAAACAATAAGAGAGGTAAATAGGGAGCCTACATCCTGGGAACAAATTTTTACTCCTCACACTTCAGATAGAGCCCTAATATCCAGAGTATACAAAGAACTCAAAAAATTAGACAATAAGATAACAAATAACCCAATCAGCCAATGGGCCAAGGATCTGAACAGACACTTCTCAGAGGAGGACATACAATCAATCAACAAGTACATGAAAAAATGCTCACCATCTCTAGCAGTCAGAGAAATGCAAATCAAAACCACCCTAAGATACCATCTCACTCCAGTAAGATTGGCAGCCACTATGAAGTCAAACAACAACAAGTGCTGGAGAGGATGCGGAGAAAAGGGTACTCTTGTACATTGCTGGTGGGACTGCAAATTGGTGCGGCCAATTTGGAAAGCAGTTTGGAGATTCCTGGGAAATCTGGGAATGGAACCACCATTTGACCCTGCTATTGCCCTTCTCGGACTATTCCCTGAAGACCTTAAAAGAGCATGCTACAGGAATGCTGCCATATCGATGTTCATAGCAGCACAATTCACAATAGCTAGACTGTGGAACCAACCCAGATGCCCGTCAATAGATGAATGGATAAAAAAAATGTGGCATCTTTACACGATGGAGTACTATGCAGCAATAAAAAATGACAAAATCATAGAATTTGCAGGGATATGGATGGCACTAGAGCAGATTATGCTTAGTGAAGCTAGTCAATCCCTAAAAAACAAATACCAAATGTCTTCTTTGATATAATGAGAGCAACTATGAACAGAGCAAGGAAGAAGAGCAGGAAGAAAAGACTAACATTTAACAGAGTCATGAAATGGGAGGGAAAGGGAGAGAAAAGGGAAATTGCATGGAAATGAAGGGAGACCCTCATTGCTATACAAAATTACATGTAAGAGGTTGTGAGGGGAATGGGAAAATAAACAAGGAGAGTAATGAATTACAGTAGATGGGGTAGAGAGAGAAGAAGGGAGGGGAGGGGAGGGGGGATAGTACGGGATAGGAAAGGTAGCAGAATACAACAATTACTAATTGGGCATTATGTAAAATTGTGGATGTATAACCGACGTGATTCTGCAATCTGCATTTGGGGTAAAATTGGGAGTTCATAACCCACTTTAATCTAATGTATGAAATATGATATGTCAAGAGCTTTGTAATGTTGTGAACAACAAATAAAAAAAATTTAAAAAATAAAAAAAATAAAAAAAATAAAACCTCTGCTCTCTGCAAAAGTTTTTCTGCACCCCAGTATCCAACCTATTTTCTCTGTAACTATCCTTCTGCACCTCAGCCTCCAAACTCTGCTCTTTGCAAGGGTCCTTCTGCACATCAGTCTCCAACCTCTACTCTCTGAAACAGTGCTTTTGCACCTCAGTCTCCAACCTCTGCTCTCTGTAAGTTACTTCTGCAACCCAGTCTCCAAACTTGGCTCTCTGTAACAGGCCTTGGGCACCCAAGTCTCCAAACTCTGTTCTCTGTATCAGTCCATGTGTACCCCAGTCTCCAACCTCTGCTCTCTGCAACAATCCTTCTGCACCCCAATCTGCAACATCTGCTGCTTGAAACAGTCCTTGTGCAACCCAGTCTCCAACATCTGCTCTCTGCAACAGTTCTTCTGTACCTCAGTCTGAAAAATCTGCTCTCTGCAACAATCCCTCTGCACCCCAGTCTCCAACCTCTGCTCTCTGTAACAGTCTTTCTGTACCTCTGTCTCCTACCTCTGCTCTCTGAAAGACCCTTCTGAAAACAAGTCTGCAAACTCTGCTCTCTTTAACACTCCTTCTGCACCCCAGTCTCCAAACTCTGCTCTTTGTAAAAAGACTTCTGCATCCCAGTCTCCAACATCTGCTCTCTCTAAGAGGACTTCTGCACCCCGGTCTCCAAACCATTCTCTCTGCAACGATCCATCTGCACCCCAGTCTCCTACCTCTGCTCTCTAATACATTCCTTCTGCACCCCAGTCGCCTACCTCTGCTCTCTGTAAGATCCTTCTGCACACCAGTCTCCAAACCCTACTCGCTGTAAGTCTTTCTGGAACCTAATCTCCAAACTCTGCTCTCTGAAACGGTCCTTCTGCACTCCAGTCTCCAACCTCTGTTTTCTGCAACAGTCTTTCTACACCCCAGTCTCCAAACTCTGCTCTCTGTAACAATGCTTCTGCTCATCAGTCTCCAACCTCTGCTCTCTGTAATGGTCTTTCTACACCTCAGTCTCCAACTTGTGTTGTCTGTAATAGTCCTTCTGCACCCCAGTATCCAACCTCTGCTCTCTGTAACAGTACTTGTGAACCCCAGTCTCCAACCTTTGCTCTCTGCAACATTCCTTCTGCACCCAGTATCAAACATATGCTCTCTGTAAAAGTCTGTCTGCACCCCGGTCTCCAACCTCTGCTCTCTGTAATGATCCGTATGCATCCCAGTTTCAAACATCCACTCTCTGTAACAGTCCTTCTGCCCCAAAGTCTCCAAACTCTTTTCTCTGTAAGATCCTTCTAAAACCCAGTCTCCAACATCTGCTATCTGTAACTGTCTTCTGCACCCCAGTCTTTAACCTCTGCTCTCTGCAACAGTCCTTCTGAAACTCAGTCTCCAAACTCTGCTTTCTGCATCAGTCCTTCTGCACCCAAGTCTCCACCTCTTCTCTCTGCAACATTCCTTCTGCACCCCAGTCTCCAAACTGTGCTCTCTGTAAAAGTCTTTCTGCACCCCAGTCTCAAAACTCTTCTCTCTGTAACGATCCTTCTGTTCCCCAGTCTCGAACCTTTGCTCTCTGCAACCACCCTTCTGCACCTCAGTCTCCAAACTCTGCTCTCTGCAACAATCCTTCTGCAGCCCAGTCTCCAACCTCCTCTCCCTGCAACAGTCCTTGTGAACCCCAGTCTCCAACATCTGCTTATTGCAACAGTTCTTCTGTACCTCATTCTGAAAACTCCGCTCTCAGTAATACTCCCTTTGCAACCCAGTCTCCAACCTCTGCTCTCTGTAACAGTCTTTCTGTACCTCAATGTCCAATCTCTGCTCTATGCAACAGTCCTTCTGCGCACAAGTCTCCAACATCTGCTCTCTTAAACAGTCCTTCTACACCACAGTCTCAAACTCTGCTCTCTGAAACAGTCCTTCTACACCCCAGTCTCCATACTCTGATCGCCCAAAATATCCTTCTGCACCCCAGTCTCCAAACTCTGTTCTCTACTCAGTTTTTCTGCACCCCAGTCTGCAACCTCTGCTCTCTGTTTTAGAACATCTCTACCACAGTCTCCAACCTCTATTCTCCGTAAGAGTCCTTATGCACCCCAGTATCCAACCTCTGCTTTCTGTGTCAGTCGTTTTGAACCACAGTCTCCAAACTTTGCCCTCTGTAACCGTCCTTCTGCAACTCAGTCTGCAACCTCTGCTCTTGGCAACAGTCCTTCCGCACCCTAGTCTCCAACCTTTGCTCTCTGCAACAGTGATTTTGCACCCCAGTCCCTAACATCTGCTCTCTGCAACAGTCATTCTCCACCTTAGTCTTCAAACTCAGCTCTTTGTAACAGTCCTTCTGTACTGCATTCTCAAACCTCTGCTCTCTGTAAGGGTAATTCTGCACCCGAGTCTCTAACCTCTGCTTTCTGTGTCAGTCCTTCTGCACCACAGTCTGCAACCTCTGCTCTGTGTAACTGTCCTGCACTTCAGTCTCCAAACTCTGCTCTCTGCTACAGTTTTTCTGGATCCCAATCTACAACCACTACTCTCTGCAACAGTCCTTCTACATCCCAGTCTAAAACCTCTGCTCTCTGCAAAAGTCCTTCTGCACCTCAGTCTCCAAACTCTGATCTCTGTACCAATTTTTATGCACCTCAGTCTCCAACCTCTTCTCCCTGCAAAGGTCCTCAGTCTCTACTCTCTGTAACACTGCTTCTGCGCCTCAGTCTTCATCCTCTGCTCTCTTAAGATCCTTCTGCAACCCAGTCTCCAATCCTGCTCTCTGTATCAGTCCATCTGCACCCCAGACTCCAATGTCTGCTCTCTGCAACGATCCTTCTGCACCCCATTCTCCAAATTCTGCTCTCTCTAACAGGACCTCTGCACCCCAGTCGCCAATCTCTGCTCTCTGTATCAGTCCATCTGCACCCCAGACTCCAACGTCTGCTCTCTGCAATGATCCTTCTGAACCCCAGTCTCTAACCTCTGCTCTCTGCAACAGTCTTTGTGCAACCCAGTCTACAACATCTGCTCTCTGCAACAGTTCTTCTGTACCTCAGTCTGAAAAATCTTCTCTCTGCAATAATCCTTTTGCACCGCAGTCTCCAACCTCTTCTCTCTGTAACAGTTCTTTTGCACCTCAGTCCCCTACCTCTTCTTTCAGCAGCAGTGTTTCTGCACCCCAGTCTCCAACCTCTGCTCCCTGCAACATTCCTTCTGCTCCCTAGTATCAAACCTGTTCTCTCTGTAAAAGTCCGTCTACACCCCAGTCTCCAACCTCTTCTCTTTGTAACAATCCTTTTGCACTTCAGTCTCGAACCTCCACTCTATGTAACAGTCCTTCGGCACCTCAGTCTCCAAACTCTTTTCTCTGTGAGATCTTTCTGAAACTCAGTCTCTAATATCTGCCCTCTGAAACAGTAATTCTGCACCCCAGTCTTTAATCTGCTCTCCGAAACAGTCCTTCTGCACCACAGTCTCCAAGCTCTGCTTTCTGCAACATTCCTTCTGCACCCAAGTCTTCAACCTCTGCTCTCTGCAACATTCCTTCTGCACCCCATTCTCCAACCTGTGCTCCCTGTAAAAGTCCTTCTGCACCCCAGTCTCCAAACTCTTCTTTCTGTAACGATCCTTCTGCACCTTAGTCTTGAACCTCTGCTCTCTGCAATGATCCTTCTGAACCTCAGTCTCCAACTTTTGCTCTCTGCTACGATCCTTCTGCACCACAGTATGAAACCTCTGCTCACTGCAACAGTCATTGTGAACCCCAGTCTCCAACATCTGCTTCCTGAAACAGTTGTTCCGTACCTCAGTCTGAAAACTCTGCTCTCTGTCATAATTCATCTGCACCCCAGTGTCCAACCTCTGCTCTCTGTATGAGTCCTTCTGTACCTCAGTCTCAAATCTCTGCTCTATGCAACAGTCCTTCTGCACACAAGTCTTTAACATCTGCTCTTTTAAACAGTCCTTCAGCAACTCAGTCTCCAACCTCTGCTCTTTGCAACAGTCCTTCTACACCCCAGTCTCCATACTCTGATGGCCCCAATGGTCCTCCTACACACCAGTCTCCAAACTCTGTTCTCGACATCGGTTCTTATGCACCCCAGACTCAAACCTCTACTCTCTGTAACAGTCCTTCTGTACTACAGTCTCCAACCTCTGTTCTCTGTAAGGGTCCTTATGCACCCCAGTATCCAAACTCTGCTTTCTCTATCAGTCGTTTTGAACCACATTCTCCAAACTCTGCCCTCTGTAACCGTCCTTCTGCAACTCAGTCTGCAACCTCTCCTCTCTGCAACAGTCGTTCTGCATCCCAGACACCATCCTCTCCTCTCTACAACAGTCATTTTGCACCCCAGTCTCCAACATCTGCTCTCTGCAACAGTCATTCTCCACCCCAGTCTCCAACCTCTGCTCTCTTTAAAAGTCCATCTGTACTGCATTCTTCAACCTCTGCTCTCTGTAAGGGTACTTCTGAACCGGAGTCTCCAACCTCTGTTTTCTGTGTCAGTCCTTCTGCACCCCAGTCTCCAACCTCTGCTCTCTGCAACAATCCTTCTGCATCTCAGTCTCCAACTTCTGCTCTCTGCAACGATCCTTCTGCACCCCAGTCTGAAACCTCTGCTCCCTGCAACAGTTCTTGTGAACCACAGTCTCCAGCATCTGCTTCCTGAAACAGTTGTTCTGTAACTCAGTCTGAAAATTCTGCTCTCTGCCATAATCAATCTGCACCCCAGTGTCCAACCTCTGCTCTCTGTAACAGTCCGTCTGTACCTCAGTCTCAAGTCTTTGCTTTATGCAACTGTCTTTCTGCACACAAGTCTCCAACATCTGCTCTCTGAAACAATCCTTCAGCAACTCAGTCTCCAAACTCTGCTCTCTGCAACAGACCTTCTTCACCCTAGTCTTCATACTCTGCTCGTCCCAACGATACTTCTGCACCCCAGTCTCTAACCTCTGTTCTCTACATCAGTTCTTCTGCACCCCAGTCTCCAACCTCTGCTCTCTGTAACACTCCTCTGTACCTCCTTCTCCAACCTCTGTTCTCTGTAAGAGTCCTTATGCACCCACGTATCCAACCTCTGCTTTTGGTATAAGTCGTTTGGCACCACCGTCACTAAATTCTTCCCTATCTAACAGTCCTTCTGCAACTCAGTCTGCAACCTCTGCTCTCTGCAACAGTCCTTCTGTACCCCAGTCTCAATGCTCTACTCTCTGCAACAGTCCTTTTACATCACAGTCTAAAACCTCTGCTCTCTGCAACAGTCCTTCTGCACCTCAGTCTCCAACCTCTGCTCTCTGCAAGGTTCCTTCTGCACCTAAGTCTCCAACCTCTGCTCTCTGTAACAGTGCTTCTGCACCTCAGTCTCAAAACTCTGCTCTCTGTAAGATCCATCTGAAACGCAGTCTCCGTACTCTGCTTTCTGTAACAATCCTTAAACACCCCAGTCTCAAAACTCTGCTCTCTGTAAAAGGCCTTCTGCACCCCAGTATCCAAAGTCTGCTCTCTTTATCAGTCCATCTGCACCCCAGTCTCCAACGTCTGCTCTCTGTAATGATCTTTCTGCACCCCAGTCTCCAAACTCTGTTCGCTGAAACAGTCCTTGTGCAACCCAGTCTACAAAATCTGCTCTCTGCAACATTTCTTCTGTACCTCAGTCTGAAAACTCTGCTGTCTGCAATAATCTTTCTGCACCCCAGTCTCCAACCTCTGCTCTCTGTAACAGTCCTTAAACACCTCAGCCTCCAAACTCTGCTTTAAGCAACAGTCCTTCTGCACCACAGTCTTCAACATCTGCTCTCTGCAACAGTCCTTCGACAACCCAGTCTCCAACCTCTGCTCTCTGTAACAGTCCTACTACACCACAGTTTCAATACTCTGCTCGCCCAAACTATCCTTCTGCACCTTAGTATCAAACCATTCCTCTCTGTAAAATTCGTCTTCACCCCAGTCTTTAACCTCTACTCTCTGTAACGATCCTTCTGCACACCAGTCTCGAAACTCCGCTCTCTGTAACAGTCCTTCTGCACCTCAGTCTCCAAATTCTATTCACTGTAAGATACTTCTGAAAACCAGTCTCAAACGTCTCCTCTCTGTAACAGTCCTTCTGTACCCCAGTCTATAAACTCTGCTCTCTGCAACAGTCCTTCTGCACCTCAGTCTCCAACCACTGCTTTCTGCAACAGTCCTTCTGCAAACAAATCTCAAACCTCTGCTCTTTGCAACACTTCTTCTGCACCCCAGTCTCCAACCTGTGCTCTCTGTAAAAGTCCTTCTGCACCCCAGTCTCCAAACTCTGCTCTTTGTAACTATCCTTCTGCATCCCAGTCTTGAACCTCTTCTCTCTGCAACGATCCTTCTCTACCTCAGTCTCGAACCTCTTCTCTCTGCAACGATCCTTCTGCACCCCAGTCTGAAACCTCTGCTAGCTGCAACAGTCCTTGTGAACCCCAGTCTCCAAGATGTGCTTCCTGCAACAGTTCTTCTGTACCTCAGTCTGAAAACTCTGCTCTCTGAAATAATCAATCTGCAACCCAGTCTCCAACCTCTGCTCTCTGTAACAGTCCTTCTGTAACTCAGTATCCAATCACTGCTCTCTGCAACAGTCCTTCTACACCCCAGTCTCCATACTCTGATCGCCCCAACGGTCCTTCTGCACTCCAGTCTCCAAACTCTGTTCTCGACATCAGTTCTTATGCACCCCAGACTCCAACCTCTACTCTCTGTAACAGTGCTTCTGTACCACAGTCTACAACCTCTGTTCTCTGTAAGGGTCCTTATGCACCCCAGTATCCAAACTCTGCTTTCTGTATCAGTCATTTTAAACCACAGTCTCCAAACTCTGCCCTCTGGAAGAGTTCTTCTGCAACTCAGTCTGCAACCTCTCCTCTCTGCAACAGTCCTTCTGCACCCCAGACTTTATCCTCTGCCCTCTGCAACAGTCATATTGCACCCCACTCACCAACATCTGCTCCCTCCAACAGTCATTCTCCAATCAAGTCTCCAACTTCTGCTCTCTGCTATAGTCCTTCTACACCCCAGTCTCCATACTCTGCTCCCACCAACGATCATTCTTCACCACAGTCTCCAACGTCTGTTCTCTGCAAACGTCCTTCTATACCCCAGTCTTTAACCTCTGCTCTCTGCAACAGTCTTTCTACACCCCAGTCTCCATACTCTGCTCTCCCCAATGATCCATCAGCACCCCAGTCTCCAACCTCTACTTTCTACATCAGTTCTTTTGCACACCAGTCTCCAACCTCTACTTTCTACATCAGTTCTTTTGCACCCCAGTCTCCAACCTCTGATCTCTGTAACAGTCCTTCTGTACGGCAGTCTCCAACTGCTGTTCTCCATAAGGGTCCTTATGCACCCCAGTATCCAACCTCTGCTTTCTGTATCAGTCGTTTTGCACCACAATTTCAAATCTGTAACAGTCCTTCTTCAACTCAGTCTGCAACCTCTACTCTCAGCAACAGTCCTTCTGCAACCCAGTCTCCATCCTCTGCTCTCTGCAACAGTCCTTCTTTACCCCAGTCTCCAACCTCTGCTTATTGTAACAGTCTTTCTCTTCCATATTCTCCAACCTCTGCTCTTTTTTGCAGTCCTTATACACCCCAGTCTCCGACCTCTGCTCTATGTAACAGTCCTTCTGCACCCCAGTCTCCAACCTCTGCTCTTTGTAACAGTCTTTCTGTACCATATTCTCCAACCTCTGCTCTCTGTTCCAGTCTTTGTATACCGCAGTCTCCAAACTCTGCTCTCTGTAACGGTCCCTCTGCACTCCAATTTCTAACCTCTACTTTCTGTAACAATCCTTCTGTACCTCAGTCAACAAACTCTGCTCTCTGTAACCATCATTCTGCACCTCAGTCTCCAACCTCTGCTCTCTGTAACAGTACTTCTGCACCTCAGTCTTAAACCTCTGCTCTCTGCGCGATCCTTCTGCACCCCAGTCTCCAACCACTGCTCTCTGTAACTGTCGTCCTGCACCTCATTCACCAAACTCTGCTCTCTGTAAGATCCTTCTGCAACCCAGCCTCAAAACTCTGCTCTCTATAACAATCCTTCTGCAACACAGCCTCAAAACTCTGCTCTCTATAACAGTCCTTCTGCAACCCAGTCTCCAACCTCTGCTCTATGTAGCAGGCCTTTGCACCCCAGTCTCCAAACTTTGCTCTCTGAAACAGTTCTTCTGCACACCAGTCTCCAACCGCTGCTCTCTGTAAGGGTCCTTCTGCACCCCAGTCTCCCACCTCAGCTCTCTGTATCATAATTCTTCACCCCAGTCTCCAACGTCTTCTCTGTGTAACAGTCCTTCTACATCTCAGTCTCCAAAATCTGCTCTCTGCAACAGTCCTTCTGAACCCCAGTCTCCAACCTCTGCTTTCTGCAACATTCCTTCTGCACCCTAGTATCCAAGCTGTTCTCTCTGGAGCAGTCCTTCTGCAACCAAGTCTCTCACATCTGCTCTCTGTAACGATCCTTCTTCAGCCCAGTCTCTACCTCTGCTCTCTGCAACGATTCTTCTGCAACTCAGTCTCCAAGTAGTGCTCTCTTCAACGATTTTTCTGCACCTCACTCTCCAACCTCTGCTCTCTGTAACAGTTTTTCTGCACCTCAGTCTCCAACCTCTGCTCTCTGTAACCGTCCTTCTGCACCACAGTTTCCAACCTCTGCTCTGTGCAACGATCCTTCTGCACAGCAGTCTCCAACGTCTCCTCTCCTTAACACTCTTTCTGCACCCCAGTCTCCAAATTCTGTTCTCTGTAAGGTCCTTCTGCACCCCAGTTTCCAAACTCTGCTCTCTGTAACATTCCTTCTCCAACCCAGTCCCCAACCTCTGCATTCTTAAACGGTCCTGCTGCAACCCAGTCTCCAAACTCTGTTCTCTGAAACAGTCCTTCTGCTCCCCAATTTCCAATCTCTACTCTCTGTAAGAGTCTTTCTGTACCACGGTCTCCAACTTCTGCACTCTGTAATGGTTTTTCTGCACCCTAGTCTCCAACCTCTGCTTTCCGTATCAGTCCCTCTGCACCACAGTCTCCTTACTCTGCTCTCTGTTACAGTCGTTCTGCACCTCAGTCTCCAAACTCTGCTTTCTGTAAGATCCTTATGCAACGAAGTCTCCAAACTCTGCTCTCCATAACAGTCCTTCTGCACACCAGTCTCCAACCTCTGCTCTCTGCAACGATTCTTCTTCACCCCAGTCTCCAACCTCTGCTCTCTGCAACAGTCATTCTGCACCCCAGTCTCCAAAATCGGCTCTATGCAACACTCCTTCTGCAACTCAGTCTGAAATCTCTGTTCTCTGCAAGGACCGCCCTTCACCGCAGTCTCCTTCCTCTGCTCTCTGTAACAGTCCTTCTAAACCTCAGTCTCCTACCTCTGCTCTCTGTAAGATCCTTATGCAACAAAGACTCCAAACTATGCTCTCTGTAACAGTCCTTCTGCACAACAGTCTCCAACCTGTGCTCTCTGTAACAGGCCTTCTGCACCCCAGTCTCCAACCTCTGCTCTCTCCAACAGTCCTTCTACACCCTAGTCTCCATACTCTGCTCGCCCCAACAATCCATCAGCACCCCATTCTCCAACCTCTACTTTCTACATCAGTTCTTTTGCACCCCAGTCTCCAACCTCTGCTCTCTGTAACAGTCCTTCTGTATGGCAATCTCTAACCGCTGTTCTCCATAAGGGTCCTTATGCACCCCAGTATCCAACCTCTGCTTTCTGTATCAGTCGTTTTGCACCACAATTTCAAAACTCTACCATCTGTAACAGTTATTCTTCAACTCAGTCTGCAACCTCTGCTCTCTGCAACAGTCCTTCTGCAACCCAGTCTCCATCCTCTGCTCTCTGCAACACTCCTTTTTCACCCCAGTCTCCAAAATTTGCTCTCTGCAGCAGTCCTTCTTTACCCCAGTCTCCAACCTCTGCTTATTGTAACAGTCTTTCTGTTCCATATTCTCCAACCTCTTCTCTTTGTTGCAGTCCTTATACACCCCAGTCTCCAACCTCTGCTCTATGTAACAGTCGTTCTGCACCCCAGTCTCCGACCTCTGCTCTTTGTAACAGTCTTTCTGCACCATATTCTCCAACCTCTGCTAACTGTTCCAGTCTTTGTATACCGCAATCTCCAACCTCTGCTCTCTGTAACGGTCCCTCTGCACCCCAATTTCTAACCTCTACTTTCTGTAATAATGCTTCTGTACCTCAGTCAACAAACTCTGCTCTCTGAAACCATCTTTCGGCACCTCAGTCTCCAACCTCTGCTCTCTGAAACAGTACTTCTGCACCTCAGTCTTAAACCTCTGCTCTCTGCACGATCCTTCTGCATTCCAGTCTCCAACCACTGCTCTCTGTAACTGTCGTCCTGCACCTCAGTCACCAAACTCTGCTCTCTGTAAGATCCTTCTGCACCCCAGTCTCCAACTTCTGCTCTCTGCAACAGTCTTTCTATACCCCAGTCTGTAAACTCTGCTCTCTACAACAGACCTTCTGCACCCCCGTCTCTAACCTCTGCTGTCGGCAACCATTCTTTTGCACCCTTGTCTCAAACCTCTGCTCTCTGAAATAGTCTTTCTGAACCCCAGTCTCCAACATCTGCTCTCTGCACCAGTCCTTCTGCACCTCAGTCTGAAAACTCTGCTCTCTGCAATGATCCTTGTGCACCCCAGTCTCCAAACTCTGCTTTCTATAAGATCCTTCTGCAACCAAGTCTTCAAACTCTGCTCTCTGCAACAGTTCTTCTACACCCCAGTCTTTTACATCTACTCTCTGAAAGAGTCCTTCTACACCCCTGTCCAAATGCAAAAGAATGAGACCTGAACTATTGCTCACCCTGCAAAAAATCACCTCAAATTGCATTAAAGACCCAGGCACTAGAACAGAAATTATGCAGTTTCTAGGAAAAAACAAAGTCAATACTCCAACCTACAGGCAGAGGTAATGACTTTCTCAATAGGATTCCAAAGCTAAGGAGATAACACCAAAAGTTAGCTAATAGGATGGCATCAAATTAAGAAGGTTCTGCAAAGCATAGGAGACAATTTGAATATGAAGAGAGAAACTATGGAAAGGGAGAAAATCTATATGAGGGGCTCTTCTAAAAGGGGATTAATATTCAGAATATTAATAAAGAACTCAAAAAACTTAACATCAAACCCACAATTATTAAATAACCCAATTATCAAATAACCCAATTACCAAATGGGAAACTAAATGAACTAAATAGACACGTCTTAGAAGAAAATATGTGGGTGGAAAACAAATATATGAAAATAGTTGCAAGTCAAGACTACCCTGAGATTTCATCTCACTTCAGTGACAAAGGCAACCACCAAGAATACAAACAGAAATGAGTGTGACAAGGAGAGAATTGGAGAGAAAGGAGAACTCTCACCCTGTTGGTGGGCATGTAAATCAGCACAACAATTACGGAAATCAGGATGGAGGCTCCTCAGGAGTAACCATGGACCACCCTGCGACCCAGCTCTACCTCTGCTTGGTATTTATCACAGCGGATCGAAGTCCTCATACTATAATTACACATACATGCCCATGAACCAGCCGAGGTGACAGCAGTGGAAGAATGGATAAAGAACATCTGGTATATGCACACTGGAATTTCATTCAGCCATAAAGAAGAACGAAATTATGTCATGCTGGAAGATGGATGGATCTTCAGAACATTAAGGGAAATAAGCAACTCAGAAAGTTAAGGGCCATATGTTTTTCCTGTGTTAAAGCTAGAGGGGGAAAAGGAAGGAAAGTTGGGAAGGGAGTATCTTCATTAAAGCTGAAGGAAGATCAGTAGAGTCAAGGCACCAGGGGAAGAGGTGAGGAAAAGGGAAATATTGGAATGATATTGGCCAAATTTCACGGTTATTGTGTGTGCATGTTCAAATATGTGTCAGCAAATTCCACCATTATAGATCACTACAATGCACCAATGAAGTGTGAAAAGAAGAGTTTCACATTACATGGGACAGGAACTATTCTAGGAGGGTGCCCATTTTTTCCCGTCTATAAATACCACGATCATTTACCACTGTCAAAAATCTCTACAGATTCGAATGTTTTGATCACTGCTCCACCACATGGCCTCTTCTACTTCAAGGTCCCCTTATTCTCACTGAAATCAGAGAGCCCGTTTCAACGATGCCATCTGTTAGTGTCTTCCCAGGCTGCCGAGGACAGCGGCTGTGGGTTTCACAAGGATCTGGTGCTGCCTTCTGAACGCAAGTCCAGGAGGCCATGGCGAAGGCTGGTGCTCCAGGCCCTCCTCCAGATCCAGCTGTGAGGCCAGGGAAGGGGTCACCTAACACGCCATCCAACACCTTATTTATTTCTGATAACCATCCTCTCTATTATTCCAGGATCATATTGGTAATTGAACTTAAGTAAACACTGAGTCCAGATTTCAGTCCATCAACCAAAGAGAGTCTAATAGCCACTTCCTGTGGCTTTGGAAAATCCTTGGCCCTAACATTTCTGATGATTACATCCCTGTGATTGCATTCAAGATGATCCAGCAATATGTCCTGACTTCTTTGGTTTAGAAGACTCAAACAATTTCTCTTGTATATTCTTAATTCCCCTATTAACAAAATACAATAAAATATTTACCTTTTATTTTGGTGTGACCCTTATACTCTCCTGGGCTATATTTTATACTTGTACCTGAGGCGTTCTAGGATCAGACCCCAATTAAGAGTCTGGTGACAATGTGGGATGATGGATCAGCATCTTAAAGACAATTGGGCTGGGGATGTGGCTCAAGCAGTAGTGCGCTTGCCTGGCACGAGTACAGCCCAGGTTTGATACTCAGCACCACATACCAACAAAGATGTTGTGTTCGCCGAGAACTAGAAAATGAATATTAAAAATTCTCTCTCTCTCTCTCTCTCTCTCTCTCTCTCTCTCTCTCTCTCTCTCTCTCTCCCTCCTCTCCTCTCTTCTCCTCTCTCACTCTCTCTTAAAAAAAAATAAAGACAACTGCCCAGGTAGAGACACCATAGGGTCTTCAATTTATGGAAAGCTAGTCTCCTCAGGGGAGGAGGGGCTGCTTCTGACAGTAAAGAGGGTTAATGGAGATTTCAGGGTTCAAGGCTCTGAGATTTGTCTAATTCCACTGGTATCTTGCCATTCTAATTAACAACATCTCAATCATTGACCCATTAATGTCACAATTGACATAAGAGAGACCTGGAAAAATTGTGGATTTATAATTTTCTTGGTACTTCAGCAATTTGGAGAATTGGATGTTTTATTCTGATATTAACCTTTATCAGTTTCCAGAGAGAAACTATTTCTGATGATCTGAACCTGACTTGAAGGAGGAATATAATGCTTGAACCTATCATTTTCTTTCTGTAAGTCTCCAACTCCAGTCAGTAACAGCAGTCTGTAGTCATGTTGTAATGTTCATTCCCACCCTGAAGGTCGATGGTGTTATTCCAAAGCTCAGTTTTCCATAGACATTTGATTTCAGGCCACTATAACTTAAAGTCTCTGTTGGGTCATTGCGCACCAGGAATTATCAGGTCTCCTTTCCCAGGGGCTGTGACATCGTCAACATATACAATTCCCTCAGGTCAGACATCCAACCTACCTTCTCAGATCTGTCATCTAGAACCATCTCTGATGTAAACCACTATTGTGGTCAGTGCCACCGTGGTCAGGTAGAGATGAAGAATGACTCTTCCTCTACTTAGGGTAGAGGAAGTTAACACAGAAAAAAGTTATAAAATGGTTGGGAGATCTGGAAGAAAAAAGAAAAATAGGGCAGGTGACACCACCCCATATATGGAAACCCTAGCTTCCCTGGAAAGAGACGCTCATTCCATGCTACTGTGACCCACATTCAGGAACAGCTGTCTAGGAGCCTGCACACACAGCTCCTGGCACCAAAGAGATAAGTTCTTGCCTCTACAGTGCTGGTTTGCTGCTACTGCTATGGGATCCAAAAGAACCCGCTTTCTTCCTTTCCTTTCTTCCTCTCTGGCTAGTGTTTGGCTGATCTTGACAGAACCTTTTAAAATGGAGGCCTGCAGTCGGAGGAGTGTGGGAAACGATGTTCTCATACTTTCTGTCCCTCTGGTGTGGGAAGAACACAAAAGGACAGAGATGGTGCTGAACACCAACACAAGGTTTCCGACACACTTGAAACTGTAAGTGTGAAAAGGGTGTTTGTGAAAAGAGAGGAGAGAAAGGAGTCTCAGAGATTATAAAAGCGGGAGTTGGAGTTAAAGTTCCAGATACAGACTCTCCAACTAGGTGCCTACAAGTCCCTGGGAGGCATCTTTTTTCAGATGACTATATATTCCAGTTTGAAGATTGGTCTAGACTTTGATCGTGCAAAAAGATGCACACCCTTCAGCCAGCTTCCTCAGGGCACTCTAGACCTCGTTGCTTCTCAGGCTATGAATGACGGGGCTCAACAGGGGGCTCACAACACAGAAGAGCACAGAGACTAGATGTCCATGTCCAGCCTTCTCTGGGCCTGTCATAGTGAAAGTTGGCTGTTCTATATAAGACCACCACGACAGTGAGGGGGGACACACAGGTGGAGAAGGCCTTCCTTTTGCCCTGGGCAGAGGGAATCCCCAGGATGGCCGCCATGATGGGTGCGTAGGAGCCTGCAGTAAAAAGGCAGGGGCTCAGGCTTATTGTGGCAATCACAACGTGGAGTGCAGACTCCTTGACAGAGGTATCTGAGAAGGAGAGCTTCAGGAGCAATGGGGTGTCACAGAGAAAGTGGCTGAACTGGTGGGGCCCACACAGAGTGAGTGTGATGGACAGCATCGTGTGTGTGACCAAATTCACCAGCCCAAACAGCCAGGACCCAGTCACCTGGCCAACACAGACCTTCACACTCATGATGACTGGGTACTGTGGAGGACGGCAGGTGCCACACAGCAGTCATACTGGCCACACAGCCAGTATGAAGCTTTCTGTGCCAGCACTTGTCACCAAGAAGAAGATCTGGGAAAGGCAGCCCTCATAAAAAATGGCCTTCTTCTCCCAGAAGAAGTTCACCAGCAGTACTGGGAGGATGGTGGATGTTTAGCAGATGTCCAAGTAGCCCAAATTGCTGAGGAAAAAGTACATTGGAGTGTGGAGAGCAGGACTGACCCTGGTGGCCACTATTATGAGCATGTTCCCCAGGAGAGTGGTCAGGTAAATGACCAGAAAGAGCAGAAAGAACCAGCCCTGTAGGTTGGAGTGGTTGGAAAATCTCAAGAAGATGAATTCACTGACAAATGATTGATTGCTCATTTTCAATGCTATCATAGCTACAAAACAGTAAAAAAAGAGACCATGATGAGAATGGACTGAGAGCACCCCAAACAGGCTTGTTAATCTACAGCAACATGGCAAATAATATTGTATACAGAGATGCCTAGACTCTGGAAAGAGACGTATAGAAGTGACTTTAGAGAGAGCATAACTTCTCAGACTTTTGCATGGGTGCTCTTTTGTAAGAATAAATGGAGACTTTGTCAAAATGCACGACCAGCTATCAACCCCTGTATCTCATTGAATCTGCAGTATCTCCCTCCTAACACTGTGCTTCACTGTGATGAATTTTTTTTGTATGTCTGTTATTTCAAGTAATAAGTTTTCATTGTGGAAAAATTAGGAAAAACCAGAAAGTTATTCAGAAGAATAGAAGAGGTCACAAAATCAAAGCTCTCTTTGCATTCATCCCATTCTACCTCTATCTATCTTTAAAATATCCAAAACAAAATTTCCCAATATTGTAGTACTCTATTTAGTTGTTTTCCTTGTAATCTTAATTTCCTAACATGAAATTAAGTTAATATCTCCCTTTTTATTGAACATAGGAACCTTCCATTCCATTTAGTATCATAAATATTGGAATAGAAGCTTTCATACATATGTATCTGTGATCATCTCTGATTATTTCTTAAAAGTAAAATTATAAGTCACCTGCTTTTACATACATTTATCTATTTTTTTCAGTAGAAACTTTTATTTTTTTAAGTTGTATAAGATACAAGAAATTTTGACAAATGATATATACTTAGGTATTTTTCTTCTTTTGTAACATAAGATTTACCTCACCAAACATTACATTTCCTGAAAAAAAAATGATTGATACAATTTCTGATTTTCGATCATGTTACCCATGCTAATCCGTGATCCATTGTTTTGAACTAAAATTTCTGTTTCTTTTTCAATCTTAAATGAAAAATATTATAGTAAAACTGTAGGCTCTTGGTCCAGATAGATGTGGATTAAAATCCATCTGTTGTTTACTAGATGCTGTTTGTAAAAAAGACAGCTCATCTCTATTACTCAGTTTGTTCCTTTCTTAGGATATTAATGATGTCTATTTCACAACTGCTGAAAAATGTTTTGAGATAATATAAGCTATGTGTCTGGCACATTACATTTATTCAATGCCTTTTATCAAGTTAGAAAATGTCTATCCATTTTTACTAGTAGTTTTTTTTTTTTTGGTGTATGTGTGCTGGGTTTTTAATTCAGAGCCTTATGCATACTAAGCATGCACTCTACCACTACCCTAGTTTCATTTAGTTATAGTTTTTATCATAAATTGATATTGAATTTTCTTATTTTCTCTGCATCTATTGAAATGATATATATTTTTTCTTATTTAGTCTGTTACTATGGAAATTCGGTTGATTGAATTTTTGAATACTGAACCAGCTTTGCATTCGGGAATATATCTCAATTGACTGTAATGTTATCCTTATTCTATATGGCTGAGTTGAGTGTGTTAATATTGTTCCCTGCTTGCTTTTGTGTATTCTATTTTCGCTGTTCTCCAGAGATAATCTATTTCTTGGAGAATTCTCAGCTGTATTCTACTGCTATTTTCAGTCAATGCATGTTAGTGGACTAGTGGGAAAAAGAGAAGGGATTTCTGATGTTTCCAGGAAGCCCTGCCTTAGGTACTGTAAACTCAGTCACAGGGATATGGCCTTCACAGTGACCCACTTTCTAGCAATATGGCTAAGCCTAGTTCTTATTTCTCCCGACGTTAGACATTTCGGCCTTTTCCTTTCAATAGCTGGAAAGGTTTTCCGTTGAGTGTCCTAATGTAACAGTTTCTGTTACTCTTGCCCCTGAAGATTACAGCTTTTGTTCTATGCAAAAAATCAGGAAATGGGTCTGGGAGGAGTTTTGGCTGCTGTTGCTGCTCTTTGTCCCTCCACCTATCCAAGAAATGATACCGATCAAGACACTTTCTCAGAATACTTCCCTATATTCCTGGGAGCAGTTGGTGGAATCCATGGAGAAAAAGAAAAAAATACAAACATATTATGTCTACAGCCCTCTTGGTCTTTATGCTCTTAAACCAATCTATACTTAGTCTTTAGCAATCCATTAACCATTTTTTATTTGAGTTTATTTTATAAATAAACTCCTATGTATCTAGTAGGTTCTCCCATAGTTAAAAAAATGCCTGGATTATTTTGGTTGCTTATCTCTCCCCAGACTTCGGTTAGTTGTTTGCCTTATATTCTTCATCCCTAATAATGTCAAGGAAAGTCATTAATTTGCATTTTCTTCTGCTCTTTTTGGTTATTATAATGATGAAAACAACATGCTTTCTAGCTATTTCGATAGATACTCAAGGTGAAATTTGAAGTCTATACACTTACTTTTCAAAAATATTTAGTAATATCTAATTTAGTTAAAGATATAGTTATTCTATTCCAAACAATCCCATTCTTAGCATATTTCCAAGGAAATTAATGCACAGTACACAAAAATTCTTGTGTAAAAATTTATTATAACTCAAACCAATATTATGCCTTCAGCAGAAAGACAGAAGACAAATCACAGTTTATCATGCAGTGGAATAATTCAGTTACTTTAGAAACACAAATACTGAAACATTAATTACATTGACCAATCTAAAAAAAATTTTCTGGGTAAAAGAAGCCAGATACAAAATATATACTGTATGTTTCCTTTAAATAAACATCAAAAATTAGCAAAACAGCTATAATGGTCAAGTAATAATGGTGGTCTTTTTTTTTTTTTTTTGAAGCTCAGGGGTGATATCAGTAGAAGCATGAAGGAATTTTCTAAAGTGATGGAAATGTTTTGTATCCTGATTTTTGGTAGTTCATATATATGTAAAATATTATAAACCTGTACACTTTAGATCTGTGCATTCTTTGAGTACAAATTATAGTTCAATTTTTAAAAATACCCTTATTTTAAAAACAAGTAATTAATAGGGAAGAGTGGTACCTGCCTGTAATCCCAGGTACTTGGGAGACTAAGGCAGGAGGATCATGAATTTGAAACTCTTCAAGGCCCCCCGCCCCAAATAATTGAAAAGGCTGGGGATATAGCTTCATGGTAGAGTGCCACTGGGTTCAATCCCCAGTACTGCAGTAAGTAAGTAAGTAAGTAAGTAAGTAAGTAAATTGATAAATAGAAGTGAAAGCATTTTTTCAAGATAATTTTTAACTCAGGATTGGTTGGAACCACATCTAAATATTTTTTTAGGTCTCTAAGAGGTTAAGTATTTTCTCCCATTTTTTTGCATTTCTCTAGTTCTTTTTTTACCACAGTGATAGTTCAGGATATATCACATTTTACAAGTGACATCAGTTGTTTCCTGATCAGGATCTGTTTGAAGCAGTGAATGTGATTGGTGGGTGCATTCGGTCTGTATCACAGATACAAAGCCTTGCTCACCATGATGGATGGGCGTGTGTGTGTGTGTGTTTGTGTGTGTGTGTGTGTGTGTGTGTGTGTGTGTGTGTGTTATTGGTCTTGGGATTGGTCTTGACTGAGAACACTGTCTTATAGTTAGTGGGATGGCAATTTGGCATCTCAGGCGACATTGACAGCAGAAATCTCAAAGAATATACCAGGAATCTGCCATCTAAGGCTCAGCAAGCTCAGAACACTTGGTTATCTTAATTGCTAACAAATGGAAAGAACCTCACTATTGAGCTTCTCTGAGAGCTGCATCTCACTGGGGAGGGAGGAGAGAGCCCATTTCCATAGAGATGTACCCTGTTTCTATGGAGACTCCAGCTAGGCTTCAAGGGGCTGGTGGGATTGTACCAGTGGATGTTGCCAACCCTGGGTCATTCTGAGGAGCTTGCTACTTCAGGGGAATTGGCAGGGTATGAGCCTATGGGGCCGGGACAAGGCTCTGTGAAGCTGTTTCAGGCCTGATTTCTAAGCAAGGTACTTGGCAATAGAAACCTCAGAAAACGTCCCACCCCCCACCATGACATGGCCCACCAGAGAGCCCAGGTGTGTCTCTGGAAGCCAGGCTTAGATATGAGCATGGACATCAATGATTGCAGAGTATTAACAATAGGGGACCATAAATCTCTTTCAGGTGAGTGCTGACTGAAAACAGGGACATCTGGAGGGAGATAGACTGGGTTAAAGAAAATCATCAGATCTCTAGGTCTAGAACAAGCAGAGAGACCCACTCATGGAATTGTGTGTGTGAGTCCAAGGAGCAGGGGTCGATAACTGTGAAACCTGGTTCCCCAGGTTTTAGACACACCTGTTTAGTTCAAAAGAGTGTTCTGAGTGCTAAAACAAGATCAAAATGAGGTGGTCTGTATCTGAAGACATGCTGTGTTGAAGGTGGGAGAAAATCTCTGAAGCCCTCATGGAGAAGAATATGGAGAACTTTAAAGTCCTAGTTGAAGAGGACATGGTAAAGAGAACAAATCAGTTTGGGCAGGCTGGCTAGCTTGTGGGATCACTCAGGAAAAAAGGAATATGTGAGGAATAGCAGATGTAGAGGAGGCTTTGGTGGATTTGATTTGAGTAATGTTGAATGTGAGTTATCTGTGGGATAATCACGTGGAAATGCCCTTCACAGACAGCCTAGAACTGCAGGTGTGGATTTGGGAGTCATTGTCTTGAAGGCAACTGTTACAGCAAAGGGTGAATATGAAATCCCCCAGGAGAATAGAGAAAGTAGAGAAGAAAATAGAGAAAGTAGGGATTCTTGTGATACTTGGTGTTCATGAAAATTGTAGTAAAAGTTTATAAACACCACACTATCTAGTTCAGTTGTAGGTATCGCTTTCACTAAATAATTTCCCTAAATAAGAGATTACCTTATTAGCATTGATTTACAATAAATCAACTTTGAAATGGAGCTGGAAGCTACAAGTACTTGACATTTCTTACATTCTCTGTTTTCTCTATCAACTACCTGTATTAACTTCAAGTCATTTAGAAATCAGTGACATGTACTTTCTTTTAACTCCCCGTATCAAAATGATCAATATGACAATCTCTTTTCTAGGTAGATATTTAGATGTTTTCAGAAAAAGAAATAAAATTCCACATAGAAGGCAGTTCCAGCAGATTTTACTATGGGAAATTGGTACATGGTCTGTGGATGTGTAAATGAGAAAACTCAACGTAAATGTTAAGGGATTTAAAAATACAATCTCTGAAGTTGTGCATACTGCTATTGTAAAGGTCTTAAATATAAAGATCAGTTCGGGAGGAAAAAATTTCATGGGGAATTAAAAAAATCTCCCAATGTACATTTATATAATTTTATCTACATATAAGTTTTTCCTTGATTTTACTGGCTAATTTCTTGTAGGTCAGGGGTGTGGGGTAGGGTGAAGGATGATACCCAAACAATTTTCCTTATCTTCTATGCTCTTTATTAATGTAGAGCATTAGATTGAATCATCATCATGGTCACCATTAGAATCCATTATTAACAATCATAACTCATGAATGACACTTTGTGACAAAATATGTACTTGCTCCTTAGAATTTATATATTGCAGCATAAGAATTAGATCAACTTGGGCTGGGGATGTGGCTCAAGTGGTAGGGTGCTCGCCTGGCATGCTTGCGGCCCAGGTTCGATCCTCAGCACCACATACCAACAAAGATGTTGTGTCTGCCGAGAACTAAAAAATAAATATTAAAAATTCTCTCTCTCAAAAAAAAAAAGAATTAGATCAACTTAATAGTAAACCCTCTGCTCTGCAATAATAATAACCATAATCATCATAATCATCTAGGGCATATTTCATAGAAAAATAATTTGAGTGTGAGTCTTCTTAGATTGCTTCAATACACATAAATGCCTGACTTTAAAAACCTTGTTTAATGTAGTTTAAAAGTGGCATGTTTTCTGTAAAAATTAGATTGAATTTAAGATAATCCATTCTATCAAAACTCAGTGAATTTCTTTGAAAAGATAAATTTTTACATACCTGAATACAATCAGGATTTTTCAAATTTAGTAACGAATAGAGACACACATTAGATAAAAATACCTAACACTTATTACATGCCTATAAGACTTTTACATGCATTAACTTATTTGGTTTACACAACAACCTATAAGATGACCTATTATCGCCATTTACAGAAAAAAGAATTGAAATTAATGCACAATATATTAATGCAAGTAGGGAAACATCAATGAATCCCTTTAATTTGCATAATGTACATAAATTTGTACATTTAATTTCTATTAACAATTATGATTTAAGAAACAAAAAAATTGACTCAGAAAATTTATCATGTAATAACTCTTATTTATAGTGATACTTTGTTACCTGTTGATAATACCATATATTAGTAAACTGTCTTATTATCTTCAATGCCCAGACATTCTTGTCTTTGGTTCTGATAATTCATTGCACATGATTAATAGGCCAACACAGCTTTCATTAAAATTCCAAATCTCAGGGCCTTAAGAAGCTTAAAGTATTTAAATTTCAATAGAAAGTCGGTGCTTCAGTTAAGCACAACTAATTTTAAAATCTAAATATAAACAAAATAAAATAAATAAGTCTAGAGTCTTAAAAGAAGAATTTTTTTTATTTTGCTTTGGCAATAAATAAAATGTTTTTCTGACTAAACTTAGGGATTCATTTCCTCAAATGAAAAAAAAAATGGGCATGATCAAAACGAGGAAAATGGTGTGATCATGAAAACCCTTATGCACATCAGGGAAACAATGATTCCTATTTGATCTCAATAGCACAAACAATGATTAAAATTTTTAAATCCAATTTTCATGTTTCCCAGTAAATTGCTTAAAACACACACACACACACACACACACACACACACACACACACACACACACACACACTGTACAATGTCAGAGGTCATTGTGCAGAACAGTTGGCCTCAGTGAGTTCCAAGTGTTCCCAGTGATGCTGGTCCAAGGACACACTTTGGGGGAGGCTGGGCTCTTTCACCTAACATGAAAGGATGCCCTTGCCCCTAACTGGTAGGTTTAAAATCTTAACAAATTCACCAGGAAAAAGCCTCCCTCCTGTCTTGGAGATTCAGCACTCAATTCAGCATTTAACATCTCTTTCAGTTCTGATTTTTGGGGGCTGGGGTGTAGGGGGGCAGTTACCGGGGATTGAACTCAGGGGCTTGACCACTGAGCCACATCCCCAGCCCTATTTTATATTTTATTTAGAGACAGGGTCTCACTGAGTTTCTTGGTGCCTTGTTTTTGCTGAGGCTGTCTTTGAACTCACTATCCTCCTGCCTCAGCCTCCTGAGCTGCTGGGTTACAGGCATGAACCACTGTGCCATCTCTTTCAGTTCTTTTTATTTCACCTGTGCTTCTTCTAACATAAAGGGAAAAGGGAAGACAAATTATTACCTCTTACGATATGTCAGAGACTTCTAGTTATAAAATTCTTCAAAATAAAAAATTCTCTTTTCCATTTAGGATTTTAAAATTTCTTTTCTTGGTAGTGGTTCGTTTCAATTCAAACCAATTTTGTTCCTATACAGGGTCTAATTTAGTCCTAAGCCAGATCTACTAAGAAACCCAAAGAGGATAAGATCTGATCTCTGTCCTGCTGCGCCTCTCCCCTGACTCAGGCAATGGCAAGGCCCTACT
Organism: Ictidomys tridecemlineatus; assembly: GCF_052094955.1. NCBI lineage: Eukaryota > Metazoa > Chordata > Mammalia > Rodentia > Sciuridae > Ictidomys > Ictidomys tridecemlineatus. The sequence continues at coordinate 60,224 of NW_027521431.1, forward strand.
GAGTTGGATGGCGCAAGGCGTCCATCCTCTGAAGGAGCGCAGTATGTTTCTGAAAATGGGTTGATTTGTTTTTCTATTCCGTTAATAAGTATAGTTTTAATTTCTCATATGACCATTAAGTATAAAGGAAAAATCATGACTTTCCCAATTAATGCAACTACTTCTAAAGCATAGATCTGTTTGCTCTAAATGCAATGATTCAGCTGTGGAGTGTAACCTCCTCAGATCTGTTATCTAGAACCATCTCTGATGTAAAGCACTATTGTGGTCAGTGCCACCATGGTCAGGTAGAGATGAAGAACGACTTTTGATGTCTTAGGGTAGAGCAAGTTGACACAGAAAAAAGATATAAAATGGTTGGGAGATCTGGAAGAAAAAAGAATAATAGGGCAGGTGACACCACCCCATATATGGAAACCCTAACTTTTCTGGAAGAGACGCTTATTCCACGCTACTGTGACCCACATTAAGGAAAAGCTGTCTAGGAGCCTGCACCCACAGCTCCTGGCACCAAGAAGATTAGTTCCTGCCTCTACAGGGCTGGTTTGCTGCTGCTGCTATGAGATCCAAAAAAACCTGCTTTCTTCCTTTCGTTTCTTCCTCGTTGCCTAGTGTTTTGCTGCTCTTGACAGAACCTCCTAAAATGGAGCCCTGCAGGCAGGGGAGTGTGGGAAACGAGGTTCTCATACTTTCTGTCCCTCTGGTGTGGGGAGAACACAGAAGGACAGAGATGGTGCTGAACACCCACACAAGGTGTCCGACACAATTGAACCTGAAAGTGAGAAAAGGGTGTTTGTGAAAAGAGAGGAGAGAAATAAGTCTCAGAGATTTTAAAAGCGGGAGTTGGAGTTGAAGCTCCAGATACAGACTCTCTAACCAGGTGCCTACAAGTCCCTGGGAGGCATCTTTTTTCAGATGACTGTATACTCCAGTTTAAAGATTGGTCAAGACTTTGATCATGCAAAGGGATGCACACCCTCCAGCCAGCTTCCTCAGAGCACTCTGGACCTTGTTGCTTCTCAGGCTGTGAATGACGGGGCTCAAGAGGGGGCTCACCACACAGAAGAGCACAGAGACCAAGGTGTCCATGTCCAGCCTTCTCTGGGCCTGACATAGTGGAAGTTGGCTGTTCCATAGAAGACCACCACGACAGTGAGGGGTGACGCACAGGTAGAGAAGGCCTTCCTCCTGTCCTGGGCAGAGGGAATCCCCAGGATGGCCACCATGATGAGTGCGTAGAAGCCTGCAGTGAGGAAGCAGTGGCTCAGGCCCATTGTGGCACTGACAACGTGGAGCGCAGACTCGTTGACAGAGGTGTCTGAGCAGGAGAGCGTCATGAGCAATGGGGTGTCACAGAGAAAGTGGCTGATATGGTGGGTCCCACACAGAGTAAGTGTGATGGCCAGTACCGTCTGTGTGACCATATTCACCAGCCTACACAGCCTGGATCTAGTCACCAGGCCAATACAGACCTTCACACTCATGATGACTGGGTACTGAGGAGGACGGCAGATGGCCACACAGCAGTCATACTGGCCACACAGCCAGTAAGAAGCCTTCTGTGCCAGCACTTGTCACGAAGAAGAAGATCTGGGAAACTATCTGTCCTCTATTCTGTACAATTGTGGGACCCCGGAGATCCAGGCCCACTGATTCGTGCGGCCTGCCCTGCGGATACAGAAGGCGTGGCGCCCCAGGCAAAAGCAATTCTAAGCAGGAAGTGTGAATCTGGAGGTATAGCGATACCAGAGCTCAAACTGTACTACAAAGCAATAGTAACAAAAACAGCATGGTACTGGTACCAAAACAGGCAGGTGGAACAATGGTACAGAATAGAGGACACAGAGACTAATCCACAAAGTTACAACTATCTTATATTTGATAAAGGGGCTAAAAACATGCAATGGAGGAAGGATAGCATCTTCAACAAATGGTGTTGGGAAAATTGGAAATCCATATGCAACAAAATGAAATTGAATCCCTTTCTCTCGCCAGCCACAAAAGTTAACTCAAAATGGATCAAGGAGCTAGATATAAAAACAGAGACACTGCGTCTGATAGAAGGAAAAGTTGGCTACGATCTACATATTGTGGGGTCGTTCTCCAAATTCCTTAATAGAACGCCCGTAGCCCAAGAGTTAATAACATGAATAAACAAATGGGACCTACTTAAACTAAAAAGTTTTTTCTCAGCAAGAGAAACAGTAAAAGAGGTAAATAGAGAGCCTACATCCTGGGAACAAATTTTTACCCCTCACACCTCAGATAGAGCCCTAATATCCAGAATGTAAAAAGAACTCAAAAAATAAAACAATAAGATAACAAATAATCCAATCAACAAATGGGCCAAGGAACTGAACAGACACTTCTCAGAGGAGGACATACAATCAATCCACAAGCACATGAGAAAATGCTCACCATCTCTAGCAATCAGAGAAATGCAAATCAAAACCACCCTAAGATACCATTTCACTCCTGAAAGATTGGCAGCCATTTGAAGTCAAACAACAATAAGTGTTGGCGAGGATGTGGGGAAAAGGGCAGACTTTTTCACTGCTGGTGGGACTGCAAAATGATGAGGCCAATTTGGAAAGCAGTATGAAGATTCCTGGGAAAGCTGGGAATGGATCCACCATTTGACCCAGCTATTGCCCTTCTTGGACTATTCCCTGAGGACCTTAAAAGAGCACACTATACGAATAAGGCCACATCAATGATTATAGCAGCACAATTCACAATAGCTAGACTTTGAAACCAACCTAGATGCCCTTCAATAGATGAGTGGATAAAAAAATTATGGCAGCTATACACAATGGAGTATTATGCAGCACTAAGAAACGACAAAATCATAGAATTTGCAGGGAAATGGATGGCATTAGAGCAGATTATGCTAAGTGAAGCTAGCCAAGCCCTAAAAAACAAATGTCAAATGTCTTCTTTGATATAAAGAGAGCCACTAAGAATAGAACAGGATGAAAGAGCATGAGGAAAAGACTACCAGTAAACTAAGACGAATGGGGGGAGAGAAAGGAAGAGAGAAGGGAAAACATATGGAAATGGTAGGAGACCTTCAGTGATACACAAAATTATAAGAGGTTATGAGGGGCAAGGCGGTGGGGGGAAAAAAAGGGGAGAGAATTGAACAATAGCAGAGGAGGTAGAGAGGGAAGATGGGAGGGGAGGGGAGGGGAGGGGCGATAGTAGGGGATAGGAAAGGTAGCAGAAAACAACAGTCACTAATATGCCATTATGTAAAAATGTGAGTATGTAACAGAAGTGAGTCTGTATTATGTATTTGGGGAGTTCATAACCCAATTGAGTCGAATGTATGAAAGATGATATGTCTTGAGCTCTGTAATGTTTTGAACAATCAATAATAAAAAAAGAATTCTCAGCTGTATTCTACTGTTATTTTCAGTCAATGCATGTTAGTGGACTAGTGGGAAACAGAGAAGGGATTTCTGATGTTTCCAGGAAGCCCTGCCTTAGGTATTGTAAACTCAGTCACAGGGATATGGCCTTCACAGTTACCCACTTTCTAGCAATATGGCCGAGCCTAGTTCTTATTCCTCCCGACGTTAGACATTTCGGCCTGTTCCTTTCCATAGCTACAAAGGTTTTCCTTTGAGTGTCCTAATGTAACAGTTTCTGTTACTCTTGCCCTTGAAGACTACAGCTTTTGTTCTATGCAAAAAAATCAGAAAATGGGTCTGGGAGGAGTTTTGGCTACTGTTGCTGCTATTTGTTCCTCCACCTATCCAAAAAATCATACCGTTAAACACACTTTCTCAGAATACTTCCCTATCATCCTGGGAGCATTTAGTGGAATCCATGGAGAAAAAGAAAAAATACAAACATCTTATGTCTATAGTCCTCTGGGTCTTTATGCTCTTAAACCAGTCTATTCTTAATCTATAGCAATCCATTAATTATTATTTATTTGAGTTTTTTTTTAAAATAAACTCCTATGTATCTAGTGGGTTCTCCCATAGTTAAAAAAATTCTTAATTATTTTGGTTGCTTACCTCTCCCCAGACTTCGGTTAGTTGTTTGCCTTATAATCTTCATCCCTAATAAAGTCAAGGAAAGTCATTAATTTGCATTTTCTTCTGCTCTTTTTGGTTATTATAATGATAAAAACAACATGTTTTCTAGCTATTTCGATAGATACTCAAGGTGAAATTTGAAGTCTATACACTTACTTTTCAAAAATATTTAGTAATTTTCAATTTAGTTAAATATGTAGTTACTCTATTCAAAACAATCCCATTCCTAGAATATTTCCAAGGAAATTAATGCACAGTTCACAAAAATTCTTGTGTAAAAATTCATAATAACTCAAACAAATATTATGCCTTCAGCAGAAGGACAGAAGACAAATCACGGTTTATCATGCAGTGGAATAATTCAGTTACTTTAGAAACGCAAACACTGGAAAATTAATAACATTGACAAATCTAAAAAAAATTTTTCTGGGTGAAAGAAGCCAGATACAAAATATATACTGTATGTTTTCTTTAAATAAAGTTCAAAAATTAGCAAAACAACTATAATGGTCAAGTAATAATGGTGGTCTTTTTTTTTTTTTTTTTTTGCAGCTCAGGGGTGATATCAGTTGAAGCATGAAGAAATTTTCTAAAGTGATGGAAATGTTTTATATCCTGATTTTTGGTAGTTCGTATATATGTAAAATATTATAAACCTGTACACTTTAGATCTGTGCATTGTTTGAGTACAAATTATATTTCAATTTTTAAAAATAGCCTTATTTTAAAAATAAGTAATTAATGGGGAAGAGTGGTACCTGCCTGTAATCCCAGGTACTTGGGAGACTAAGGCAGGAGGATCATAAATTTGAAACTCTGCAAGGCCCCCCGCCCCAAATAATTGAAAGGGCTGGGGATATAGCTTCATGGTAGAGTGCCACTGGGTTCAATCCCAAGTACTGCAGTAAATAAGTACGTAAGTAAGTAAGTAAGTAAATTGATAAATAGAAGTGAAAGCATTTTTTCAAGATGATTTTTAACTCAGGATTGGTTGGAAGCACAAATAAATATTTTTTTAGGTCTCTAAAATGTTAAGTATTTTCTCCCATATTTTTCCATTTCTCTACTTCTTTTTTACCACAGTGATAGTCCAGGACATATCACATTTTACAAGTGACATCAGTTGTTTCCTGATCACGATCTGTTTGAAGCAGTGAATGTGATTGGTGGGTGCATTCGGTCTGTGTCACAGATACAAAGCCTTGCTCACCATGATGGATGGGCGTGTGCATGTGTGTGTGTGTGTGTGTGTGTGTGTGTGTGTGTGTGTTATTGTTTGTGGGATTGGTCTTGACTGAGAACACTGTCTTATAGTTAGTGGGATGGCAAGTTGGCATCTCAGGAAACACTGATGGCAGAAATCTCAAAGAATATAGCAGGAATCTGCCATCTAAGGCTCAGCAAGCTCAGAACACTTGGTTATCCTAGTTGCTATAAATGGAAAGACCCTCACTATTGAGCTTCTCTGAGAGCTGCATCACACTGGGGCGGGAGGAGCGAGCCCATTTCCATAGAGATGTACCCGATTTCTATGGAGACTCCAGCTAGGCTTCAAGGGGCTGGTGGGATAGTACCAGTGGATGCTGCCAAGCCCTGGGTCATTCTGAGGAGCCTGCTACTTCAGGGGAGGTGGCAGGGTATCAGCCTATGGGGCCAGGACTAGGCTCTGTGAAGCTGTGTCAGGCCTGATTTCTAAGCAAGGTATTTGGAAATAGAAACCTCAGAAAATGTCCCAAACCCCACCATGCCATGGGCCACCAGAGAGCCCAGGTGGGTCTCTGGAAGCCAGGCTTGTGTATGAGCATGGACATCAGTGATTGCAGAGTATCAACAATAGGAGACCATAAATCTCTTTCAGGTGACTGCAGACTGAAAACAGGGACATCTGGAGTGAGATAGACTGAGTTATAGAAAATCATCAGATCTCTAGGTCTAGAACACGCACATAGACCCACTCATTGAATTGTGCGTGTTAGTCCAAGGAGCAGGGTGTGATAAATGTGAAACCTGGTTTTCCAGGTTTTGGACACACCTGTTTAGTTCAAAAGAGTGATATGAGAGCTAAAACAAGATCAAAATGAAGTGGTCTGTATCTGAAGACGTGCTGTGTTGAAGGTGGGAGAAAATCTCTGAAGTCCTCATGGAGAAGGATATGGAGAACTTTAAAGTCCTAGTTGAAGAGGACACGGTAAAGACAACAAATCAGTTTGGGTAGGCTGGCTAGCTGTTGGGATCACTCATGAAAACAGGAATATGTGATGAATAGCAGATGTAGAGGAGGCTTTGGTGGATTTGATTTGAGTAATGTTGAATGTGAGTTATCTGTGGGATAATCACGTGGAAATGCCCTTCACAGACAGCCTATAACTGCAGGTGTGGATTTGGGAGTCATTGTTTTGAAGGCAGCTGTTAGAGCAAAGGGTGAATATGAAATCCCCAAAGAGAATAGAGAAAGTAGAGAAGGAAATAGAGAAAGTAGAGATTCTTGTGATAATTGGTGTTCACGAAAATTGTAGTAAAAGTTTATCCAGAAATGACTGAAAACACCACACTATCTAGGTCAGTTGTAGGTATTGCTTTCTCTAAATAATTTCCCTAAACAAGAGGTTAACTTATTAGCATTGATTTACAATAAATCAACTTTGAGATGGAGCTGGAAGCTACATGTACTTGACATTTCTTACGTTCTCTGATTTCTCTATCAACTACCTGGATGAACTTCAACTCATTTAGAAATCAGTGACATGTACTTTCTTTTAACTCCCCGTATCAAAAAGATTAATATGACAATCTCTTTTATAGGTAGATATCTAGATGTTTTCAGAAAAAGAAATAAAATTCCACATAGAAGGCAGTTCCAGCAGATTTTACTATGGGAAATTGGTACATGGTCTGTGGATGTGTAAAAGGGAAAACTAAGCGTAAATGTTCAGGGATTTAAAAATACAATCTCTGAAGTTGTGCATACTGCTAAATATAAAGATCAGTTAAGGAGGGACAATTTCATGGGGCATTAAGAAAATCTCCCAGTCTATATTTATATAATTTTATCTCCATATAAGTTTTTCCTTGGTTTTACTGGCTAATTTCTTGTATGTCACGGGTGTGGGGTAGGGTGAAGGATGATACCAAAAAAATTTTCCTTATCCTCTATGCTCTTTATTAATGTAGGGCATTAGATTGAATCATCATCATGGTCACCATTAGAATCCATTATTAACAATCATAACTCAAGAATGACACTTTGTGACACAATATGTACTTGCTCCTTAGAATTTATATAATGCAGCATAGGAATTAGATTAACTTAATAGTAAACCCTCTGCTCTGCAATAATAACAACCATAATCATTATAATCATCTAGGGCATATTTCATAGAAAAATAATTTGAGTGTGAGTCTTCTTAGATTGCTTCAATACACATAAATGCCTGACTTTAAAAACCTTGTTTAATGTAGTTTAAAAGTGGCATGTTTTCTGTAAAAATTAGATTGAATTTCGGATAATCCATTCTATCAAAACTCAGTGAATTTCTTTGAAAAGATGAATTTTTACATACCTGAATCCAATAAAGAATTTCAAATTGAGTAACGAATAGAGACACACATTAGATAAAAATACCTAACACTTATTAAATGCCTATAAGACTTTTACATGCATTAACTTATTTGGTTTACACAACAACCTGTAAGATAACCTATTATCCCCATTTTAAAGAAAAAAGAATTGAAATTAATGCACAATATATTAATGCAAGTAGGGAAACATCAGTGAATCCCTTTAATTTGCATAATGTACATTAATTTGTACATTTACTATGTATTAACAGTTATTATTTTAGAAACAAATAAAAATTTACTCAGAAAATTTATCATGTAATACCTCTTATTTGTAGTGATACTTTGTTACCTGATGATAATACCATACATTAGTAAACTGTCTTATTATCTTCAATGCCCAGACATTCTTGTCTTTGGTTCTAATAATTCATTGCACATGATTAATAGGCCAACACAGCTTTCATTAAAATTCCAAATCTCAGGGCCTTAAGAAGCTTAAAGTATTTAAATTTCAATAGAAAGTCGGTGCTTCAGTTAAGCACAACTAATTTTAAAATCTAAATATAAACAAAATAAAATAAATAAGTCTAGAGTATTAAAAGAAGAATTTTTTTTTTTTGCTTTGGCAATAAATGAAATGTTTTGCTGACTAACCTTAGGGATTTATTTCCTCAAACGAAAAAAAAAAAAGAAAAATGGGCATGACCAAAACGAGGAAGAATGGTGTGATCATGAAAACCCTTATGCACATTAGGGAAACAATGATTCCTATTTGATCTCAATAGCACAAGCAATGATTAAAATTTTTAAATCCAATTTTCATGTTGCCCATTAAATTGCTTAAAACCAAACACACACACACACACACACACACACACACACACACACAAACACACACACACACACAGTACAAGGTCAATTTATTCAGAAAAAATATCTGAATGATTTCAGGTGCTTGTGGCAATTTGAATTTATGACTGTAAAATCTATGAAATATCTTGCCTGGCCCAGAGTTTTCCTCATATCCTTCCATGTGGTGTGGGTGCTTGGAGCCGAGGGAAAGATCAGAGGTCATTGTGCAGAACAGTTGGCCTCAGTCAGTGAGTTCCAAGTGTTCCCAGTGACGCTGGTCCAAGGACACACTTTGGGAAAGGCTGGGCTCTTTCACCAAACATGCAGGGATGCCCTTACCCCTAACTGGTAGGTTTAAAATCTTAACAAATTCACCAGGAAAAAGCCTCTCTCCTGTCTTGGAGATTCAGCACTCAATTCAGCATTTAACATCTCTTTCAGTTCTGTTTTTTTGGGGCCGGGGTGTAGGGCTGCAGATACCGGAGATTGAACTCAGGGGCTTGACCACTGAGCCACATCCCCAGCCCTATTTTATATTTCATTTAGAGACAGGGTCTCACTGAGTTTCTTGGTGTTTTGTTTTTGCTGAGGCTGTCTTTGAACTCACTATCCTCCTGCCTCAGCCTCCTGAACTGCTGGGTTACAGGCGTGCACCAGTGTGCCAGCTCTTTCAGTTCTTTTTATTTCACCTGTGCTTCTTCTAGCATTCAGGGGAAAGGGAAGACAAATTATTACCTCTTACGATATGTCAGAGCCTTCTAGTAATAAAATTCTTCAAAATAAAAAATTCTCTTTTCCATTTAGGATTTTAAAATTTCTTTTCCTGGTAGTGGTTAGTTTCAATTTAAACCAATTTTGTTCCTATAGAGGGTCTAATTTAGTCCTAAGCCAGATCTACTAAGAAACCTAAAGAAGATAAGATCTCATCCCTGTCCTGCTGCGCCCCTCCCCTGACTCAGGCAATGGCAAGGCCCTACTGAGGTGGATGGCGCAAGGCATCCATCCTCATAAGGAGTGCAGTATTTTTCTGGGAAAGGGCTGATTTGTTTTTGTATTCCTTTAATAAGTATAGTTTTGATTTCTCATATGACCGTTAAGTATAAAGGAAAAATCATGACTTTCCCAATTAATGCAACTACTTCTAAAGCATAGTTCTGTTTGCTCTAAATGCAATGAATTAGCTGTGGAGTGTAAATTGTTAATGTCTAAAGAAAAACTCCCTGTATTCATGTCAAGGAAGTTTTTAGAAATTAAATTAAAATCTAGTGAAGGAAAATTAATGTTAAGAAGATAGATTAGTGCTTAGTACTGGGCAACTTGTTCTTGTTCCTGTGTACAATGGTTTGTGCTCTTACTTTTGTTTGATTAAAAGTAATAACAAATCAACTACTTGCCGTACCATGGCACCGGTTCCAGTCAGTAAGTCAAGAAAGAATAGTCAAGGTATAGGCCAATAGTTTGGGACATTTGTAACTATTATTAAAAGTTAACTAAGCAGAAAAACAGCTCAAAGCCAAACTCGAACTGAAAGTACAAATGCTTGCTAATGCATAAGCCAAGATACATTCTTCTATTCTAATTGTAGCTACGTAATATTTTGTTTTATTTGAATAATGATTCCTGTTTTGTAACCACAAAGTACTGTAAGACTGCCAAAATGAAAAATATATATGATCAACTTCACAAGTAAAGATTGGGATCAACACCTTCACTTTGGTGTCTGTGTTGTTTCTCCACCCCCTCTTTTGCCAACTCCTCATCATCCATTTGTCTCCTGAGACCCCCTGTTGAAGTTGGTCTCTGACACTGTCCTTCAACCAACTTACAATCTAATGGGAAGATGAACTCAATATGTGCAGGAAACTTGGTAACAATTCTATGTAATCTACAAATTATCATTATTTTCCCTTAGTGTTTGCTTGGGCAGCTCTGGGAATGGAGCACTTAATACTTGTCAAAGCCCCTCATTCCATCTTGAATATGCGCTCCTCCAGGTCCTAGTTGGGCCTCTAAATTGTGTTCTAAAAACTAGGGCAACACCTTCTGTAAATGTGCACTCAGTCAAGGTTTGAAGAATGAAGAAGGACTGTCAAGTACATCCATGGAGCAGAGTTTTTAAAAGATTCTTTAAAGACGGTACTGTGTGGGACGTAAAGGATCTAACAGAGACTTGACAGAGGTGAGAGGAAATTTTTGTTCAGTGGTTCTGGTACAGATATCTTGCTGAGAAAAATAAAGCCTCTGTGGGCATAAGTGAGGCAGCATAGCCCAGCGGCTTCTGAGGAACTCAGTGTCTCCTGTCTCCTAAACATATCCCTTATGGAGACCATCGGCACAGTTTTCACAGAACAAGCAGCTCTGCATCTTTCTTTCCCAATCAGTCATCATAAAGTCAGGTGACCGATTATGAAGTCACTTATTAGTGACCCCAAAATATAATATTTCTAAAGGAGGGGGGTTGTGTATGAAGTAGATTACTCACAAGCTTCAGGGATTTATTACAGTTAATAAATTGCTTGCAACTCCCCTCCCCAAGCATCCATGTGTTGTAAGATAAAGATGAAAACCAATAGTTAGTGAATGAATACGTTTCTAAACATAACTTCTTCAACAATAATGATTTTTATTTAAACAAATATTTTGGTAGGTCTATTGTTATGCTATATTGTATCATAATGGGAATGTGTCCCTATACTTTCTCCCTAAAAATTATTCCTTTCTGTCCAGCTCATAAAAAGCAGAGGATTAACACTTAGCATTATCTATTGTTTACCATAAGTAATTTTCCACACACATCATCTCACTAAAGGAATTTAGGCATCCCAGGGTTTCTGGTTATGTTATGGGTTTTCTTCCAGTACTGGAGGTATCATGCTAAATTCCTCAGGTTTTGTGATAACCTCTGAAGTTATTTGTACTCTGGCAATACAAGTAGTATTGTGGAAACTTAGACACACATAGAAAAGCTGCTACGATAGGTCATTACATAAATTCCATCAAAATGGAAAAGAAAATATGTACAATATTCTGTAATATGTTTTTAAGGTGTAGGTATATCCTGATTTTGGGATAGTGTTTTTGAAAATTGTGATGATAAATAAACTACTTACCGGCAACTCTCACAGAGAAGCGTAGATTTCTGGTTTTGGTGTGGCCCTTGCTGCTCTCCATACTAGCACCTGGGATGCAAAGAAAGCTCTTGGTAAAACTGGCTGTTGGTCTCCATTCACCACAAAATGGACCTGTTATTCTGAAAGTTGCCTGTCGCATATCTGTGGCCTCATGAAGGAGTCAAAATCCTCTGATCTCTCACAATTCATTTTCCTGTGATGGACATTTATAGAGGTCTGGGGCTGACCTTTTGGGAATATGCATCGAGCATTTTCTCTGCAGCTGCTCTGGGACTCCTCAGTGGGCAAACACAACTCAAGGGCAACGGCTTGAATTCAACTGCATCAATGGAGAGCAGTTAATTCGCTGTTGGATTCATTAATGTCTTGGCAATCACCTGTTCCTAGCATGCAGCGAGAAGATCAGCGTCCTCTCTCTTCTGGGATGTGGGTGAGCGAAGTTCAGAGTGAAATTTCTGCTAAAAAGTTGTGGGTGGCTGAAACCTCAAGACTGCCTTCCCTTCCCACTAAAGAGAGAACGGGTCAGAGTGGGTGTACACTTATTGGGATGGATTTCGCATGGCATATGAAGTTTTTCTTTCATGTTACATATTTTGCCAGATGGACAGATATCAGAAGCCACAATATTAAAAGCATCCCCACTATCTTCAGCTCATCCACTCCCGCTAATAGCTGATCCCTTACCAAACCCTGTATAACTTCGTGCCCCTTAATTTTATGATCCTGCTGATGCTCATGTCCTGGTGAAGAAATTGTTTGCTATGGAGTTTAAAAGTAGGGGGAAAAAAAGAGACATCAAACAGCTCTTTCGGGCACAGATGGAGAAAAGACAACAAGCTTGAAAGTCTTGTAGTATTTTACTGCACAAAAATAAAAATAAAAGTATTAGATAAAGAGATATGTCTCTAAAACTTAAAATTTTCCATAATACAATGGGGTTTTCCTCATGCTTAGGAGAGACACATTAACAGTACTCCTAAAAGATCTTAGAATGATAAGCCATCAGGGAAAGGCAAAGCTAAAGCATATTTGATGAAGCACTTCACACATTCCAGGTTCCTCACAATAAAAGGAATGATAATGATGTGTTGTTAAGGGAGTGAGGAAATCAGAAGCTTTATTCAACACTCCTATTAATAAGGTAAGCTGGTTCCACTGGTCTGAAAATGATCTGGAACTTCTTCAGAAAGTCAAATATGGAGTTAAAAATCCAGCTATTTCAGTCCTACTTACAAACTCATGATAAATAAAAAAGTTGTCTACCAATGATTTGTACATGAATGTTCATATAATGTTCATATTATATATAATGTTCATATTATATATACGAATCTTATTCATATTAGTAAAAAAGTGAAAATGACCAGGCAGGTCTGTAATCTAGCTCCTCAAAAAGCTGAAGCAGGAGGATCACAAATTCAGGGACAACCTGGGCAAATTTGCAAGATCCTGTCTCAAAACAAAATTTTTAAAAGTGTTGGGCTTTGGCTTAGTGGTAGAACATTGTTTAGTGTGCAGGAGGCTCCGGGTTCAATCTGCAGTACGACACCCACACAGACACAAAGTCAAAATTACTATCCAGTGCGAAATGAACAAAGAAATGTGGCAATTTCATAAGATGGAAATCAGTCACAATAAGGAGGAATAAACTAAAATACTAATACAAGCTACAATATAACTGAAAATTGCAAACATCCTAAGTGAAAGGAGTCAGATCCAAAAGGCGTATATGGTATTACTTCATTAAAAATATCCACAAAAACTCGAGTGTATACATGGATCTTTCCACATGTGAAGGAGAAACACAGAAATGGTGTTTATTTTCAACTTAGAATCAAGATCCATTAGGAAAATGCAAGTCAAAGTCAAATTGCACATAGCACTTCACATTCACTAGTGTTGGCTAGAGCTGCAATATTGGGGGAAAGGAGATTGACTGCTTTGGGTATGGGCTTTTTTTGAAGAGAAAAGTAATAAAAATATTCTGAAATACCTGTTGATTAGAGAACACAGGTGAGGTCACAATGTGTCACATACTTAGCACAGTATGCTTCCCCTGGTTGGAGGGGCACCACAGTGGTCATGAGACACTGTGTATTGAGAGAGCGCTCTTGTAATTGCTGCTGAAGAGTTCACATGTTTCTACAACTAAGACATTTCCTAGAATGAAACCATCATCTAGTTCTAATCTCACTATACAGTCTGTCTCCCAGCCAGCTTCCTCAGGGAACTCTGGACCTCATTGCTTCTCAGGCTGTGAATGACGGTGCTCAACAGGGGGCTCACCACACAGAAGAGTTAAGAGACCAGGGTGTCCATGTCAGCCTTCTCTGGGCCTGTCATAGTGTATGTTGGCTGTTCCATAGAAGACCACCACAACAGTGAGGAAGGACACACAGGTGGAGAAGGCCTTCCTCCTTCCCTGGGCAGAGGGAATCCCCAGGATGGCCGCCATGATGATTGCATAGGAACCTGCAGTGAAGAGGCAGGGGCTCAGGCCCATGTTGGCACTGACAACGTCTAGGGCAGACTTCTTGACAGAGGTGTCTGAGCAGGAGAGCTTCAGGAGCAATGGGGAATCACAAAGAAAGTGGCTGATCTGGTGGGGCCCACACAGAGTGAGTGTGATGGCCAGCACCGTGTGTGTGACCATATTCAACAGCCCACACAGCCAGGACTCAGTCACAAGGCCAACACAGAACTTTGCACTCATAATAACTGGGTACTGAGGAGGAAGGCAGGTGGCCACACAGCAGTCATACTGGCCACACAGCCAGTAAGTAGCCTTCTGTGCCAGCACTTGTCACCAAGAAGAAGATCTGGAAAAGGCAGCCCTCATAAGAAATGGCTTTCTTCTCCCAGAAGAAGTTCACAAGCAGTACTGGGAGTGTGGTGGATGTGTAGCAGACGTCCAAGAAGCTCATATTGCTGAGGAAAAAGTACATTGGAGTATTTAGAGCAGGACTGACCCTGGTAGTTACTATTATGAGCATGTTCCCCAGAAGAGTGGTCAGGTAAATGACCAGAAAGAGCAGGAAGAACCAGCCCTGTAGTTGGAAGTGGTTGGAAAATTTCAAGAAGATGAATTCAGTTACAAATGATTGATTGCTCATTTCCAATGTTGTCATAGCTACAAAACAGAGAAAAAGAGACCATGATGAGGTCGAATGGCTTTCTGTTGGCTTCTAGCAATTCTCTGGTTACCCCCCCATCACCCATACAAATGTTGCTCTTTTCTGGAGACTGATAACGTGTGGGACTGGTCTCAGTAAATCAGACCCATGGAGCCACACACATTTGTATGGGTGATGGTGGGTGGGAGTAACCAGAGAATTGCTAGAAGCCAACAGAAAGCCATTCGACCTCATCATGGTGTGAAGTCATTTCTCACTGTCTCAGTAATCTCTGTCTCCTTTTGTCCTTTTATGTAAACATAGGATTTTTGGAGAAAGTTCATTTTTATTGCAATGTTAAAAAAATTTACAAAGCAGAGTCATCATCTGCAGAAGCAGTCAGTGTTGCCTTCAGTGTTTTCCAATGTAGTGTTTTTCTCATTTAACATCAATCTTGATCTCTGTGTTCAGAAAGGCAGAAGTTAACTATTCCTGTACAATGCTGAAATTATCAGGGCCAGAGCAAAATAGAGGAAAGAAGTTGATGAAGTGGGGTTGGACTGGCTATCTTAAGTATTCAGGGAAGATCAGTGGAGTAGAAGGAGAATGAGAGGGCGGAGAGGTTTGGGAAGAGAGGAAATGTGAAAGGTCTTATGCAGATCATGTTATATCCACATGGAAGTCTACCACAGGGGACTGCACCTGTATGTATATGTAGAAAGCACCAGTCAGATATTAACAGATAAATGACCCAAAGAAAGATCAGTAGAGAAAGGAGAATGGGGCCGGGAAGGGGAGGGAGATGGGGGGTGGGGACTGAATTTAGTAAATCAGATTCCATGCACGTAGGATCTTTTCCAAATCAACCCAAGTTCTATGTATAACTATTATTCTATAATAAAAAATTTAAGAAGATGACATAATCCTATCAGCAAAGAGTAAGATTTGAATTCTTCTTGACCTATTTGTATACCTTTAATTTCTTTCTTTTGTCCAATGGCTCTGGCAATTTCAAGGATGAAGTTGAATAGAAGTGGTGAAAGAGGGGGCACCCTGTCTTCTTCCAGTTTTTAGAGTGAATGCTTTCAACCTTTCTCTACTTGGAATGATGCTTCCTTGGGTTTAGCATAGATAGCTTTTATAATGCTTTTACAAATTTCCTTCTGTCACTAGTGTTTCTACTGTTTTGACAGGTAGGGGTGCTATATTTTGTTAAATGCTTTTTCTGCATCTATTGAGATGATCAATAAGCTTACATCTCTCTTAAATTAACTTAATCTCTCCCCTTTGGCTAAAAATTCAGATAATCTCCAGTCCTATAAATATTTTAATGAACATTTTCCTACATAAACACTTCTTAGTGGAAGCTAAAAAGTTGATCTCAGAGAAGTAGGGAGTAGAGTGGTGGTTATTGGAGCCTGGGAGAGAATCACAAAAATCATTGTGAGTCTGATTTCTCAAAGACGCATGTGAAGGACTGCCTGAAACATGCCCTCTCAGTGTGGTCCGTAAAAAAAAATAAGAGTGGACTTCTTTTTTTTTTCTTCTTTTAAAGAAAACTGCTTTATTGAGATACAATTCCCATTCAACAAAATGCACCGTTTTAAAGTGTACAATGCATTGGTTTTTATTATACCAATAGAGTTGTGCAACTAAATCCACAACAAATTTTTGAACATTTTCATCACCCCCAAAAGAAATGGGGTGCTCATTGGCAACCCCCATCTCTACCTTCCTATAGTGCTGGAAACCTCTATGTTGCTTTCTGTGGCTCTTGCCTATTCTGGACATTCCTGTGAATGGAGGAGACACTAGGTAGCCTTTTGTGACTTGCTTCTTTCTCTTAGCATAATGCTTTCATGGTTCATCCATGTTGTGGCAAACACATGACATTTTTTAGAAGGCTGAATCATGTTCTGCTGGGTAGATAGACATACCACGTTTTGTTTATTAATTCATGGACATTAGAGTTGTTTCTACTTTTTGGCTATTGTGAATGGTAGTGCTATGAACATTCACATACAAGTTTTAATATAGGTATGTATTTTCATCCTCTTGGGCATATACTCCTAGGCATGAAATTGCTGGATCATAGAGTAATTCTGTGTTTAGGATTGTGATAAACTGCCAGCCTGTTTTCCAAAGTGGCTTCACAGTATATTCTAAAACATTAAGTATGAGGATCCAATATTCCCACATCTCTGCCTACACTTGCTATTATGTCTTTTTTATTATAAAAGTTTCAGGGGGCATGAAGTGATCCCTTTTTGTGGTTTTGACTTACATTTCCCTAACAATTTATGATGTTGAAAATTTTAAAATGCAGCTATTGGTCATTTGTTTATCTCTTTCCGAAAAAATTTTTATTGAAAGAGTTTGCTCATTTTCAAATTGGGTAATTTCTCTTTTTTATTATTGAGTTTAAGAGTTCTTTGTATAATTTGGATACAAGTCTTTTTTTTATTATTTTTTTATTGTTGGTCGTTCAAAACATTACACAGTTCTTAATACATCATCTTTCACAGTTTGATTCAAGTGGGTTATGAACTCCCAACTTTACCTAGTATACAGATTGCCGTATCACATCAGTTACCCTTTCATTGATTGACATATTGCTTTTCTAGTGTCTGATGTATTCTGCTGTCAGTCCTATTCTCTACTATCCCGCCTCCCCTCCCCTCCCCTCCCCTTTTCCCTCTCTACCCCTTCTACTGTAAATCATTTCTTCCATTTGTATTATCTTGTCTTACCCCTCCTTTCCTCTTATATATCATTCTCACTCCCTTTCTCTCCCACCTCTCATCCCTGTTTAATGTAAATCTTCTTCTCAAGCTCTTCGTCCCTACCCTGTCCTTGTTGACTCCCCTTATATCAAAGGGGTCATTTGGTATCTGTTTTTTAACGATGGACTAGCTTCACTTAGCATAATCTGCTCTAATGCCATCCATTTTTCTCCAAATTCTATGATTTTGTCGTTTCTTAATGCAGAGTAATACTCCATTGTGTATAAATGCCACATTTTTTTTTATCCATTCATCTATTGAAGGGCATCTAGGTTGGTTCCACAATCTTGCTATCGTGAATTGTGCTGCTATGAACATCGATGCAGCAGTGTCCCTGTAGCATGCTCTTTTTAAGTCTTTAGAGAATAGACCGAGAAGGGGAACAGCTGGGTCAAATGGTGGTTCCATTCCCAGATTTCCAAGAAATCTCCATACTGCTTTCCAAATTGGCTGCACCAATTTGCAGTCCCACCAGCGATGAACAAGAGTGCCCTTTTCCCCGCATCCTCTCCAGCACTTATTGTTGTTTGACTTCCTAATGGTTGCCAATCTTACTGGAGTGAGATGGTATCTTAGGGTAGTTTTGATTTGCATTTCTCTGACTGCTAACGATGGTGAGCATTTCTTCATGTACTTATTGATTGATTGTATGTCCTCCTCTGAGAAGTGTCTATTCAGGTCCTTGGCCCATTTATTGATTGGGTTATTTGTTATCTTATTGTCTAATTTTTTGAGTTCTTTGTATATTCTGGTTATTAGGGCTCTATCTGAAGTGTGTGGATTACAGATTTCTTCCCAGGATGTAGGCTCCCTATTTATCTCTCTTATAGTTTCTTTTGCTGAGAAAAAACTTTTTAGTTTGAGTAAGTCCCATTTGTTGATTCTAGTTGTTAACTCTTGTGCTATGGGTGTCCTATTGAGTAATTTGGGGCCCAATCCCACAGTATGTAGATCGTAGCCAACTTTTTCTTCTATCAGATGCCATGTCTCTGATTTAATATCAAGCTCCTTGATCCATTTTGAGTTAACTTTTGTGCATGGCGAGAGATAGGGATTCAGATTCATTTTGATGCAAATGGATTTCCAGTTTTCCCAGCACCATTTGTTGAAGATGCTATCCTTCCTCCATTGCATGCTTTTAGCCCCTTTATCAAATATAAGGTAGTTGTAGTTTTGTGGATTGGTTACTGTGTCCTCTATTCTGTACCATTGGTCCGCCCGCCTGTTTTGGTACCAGTACCATGCTGTTTTTGTTACTATTGCTCTGTAGTATAGTTTGAAGTCCGGTATCGCTATACCGCCTTATTCACACTTCCTGCTTAGCACTGTTTTTGCTATTCTGGGTCTTTTATTATTCCATATGAATTTCATGATTCTTTTATCTATTTCTACAAGAAATGCCATTGGGATTTTGATTGGTATTGCATTGAACTTATAGAGAACTTTTGGTAATATCGCCATTTTGATGATGTTAGTTCTGCGAATCCATGAGCAGGGTATATTTCTCCATCTTCTAAGGTCCTCTTCTATGTCTTTCTTTAGGGTTCTGTAATTTTCATTATATAAATCTTTCACCTCTCTTTTTAGGTTGATTCCCAAGTATTTTATTTTTTGGGGGGATATTGTGAATGGAGTAGTTGTCCTCATTTCCGTTTCAGAGGATTTGTCACTGATATACAGGAACGCCTTTGATTTATGCGTGTTGATCTTATATCCTGCCACTTTGCTGAATTCAGTTATTAGCTCTAATAGCTTCTTTGTAGACCCTTTTGGGTCTGCTAGGTATAGGATCATATCATCTGCAAATAGTGATAATTTAAGTTCTTCTTTTCCAATTTTTATGCCTTTAATTTCTTTCTTCTGTCTAATTACTCTGGCCAGTGTTTCAAGGACTATGTTGAACAGAAGTGGTGAGAGAGGGCATCCCTGTCTTGTACCAGATCTTAGAGGGAATGCCTTAAATTTTTCTCCATTCAGAATGATGCTGGCCTGTGGCTTATCATAGATTGCTTTTACAATGTTGAGGTATGTTCCGGTTATTCCTAATTTTTCTAGAGTTTTGAACATAAAGGGATGCTGAACTTTGTTGAATGTTTTTTCTGCATCTATCGAGATGATCATATGGTTCTTATTTTTAAGTCTATTGATGTGATGAATAACATTTATTGATTTCCGTATATTGTACCAGCCTTGCATCCCAGGGATGAATCCTACTTGATCATGTTGTATAATTTTTTTGATATGTATTTGAATCCGATTCGCCAGAATTTTATTGAGGATTTTTGCGTCAAGGTTCATTAGAGATATTGGTCTGTAGTTTTCTTTCTTTGAAGTGTCTTTGTCTGGTTTCAGAATCAGGGTGATGTCGGCCTCGTAGAATGAATTTGGAAGTTCTCCCTCTTTTTCTATTTCCTGAAATAGCTTGAAAAGTATTGGTGTTAGTTCCTCTTTAAAGGTTTTGTAAAACTCTGCTGTATACCCATCCGGTCCTGGGCTTTTCTTAGTTGGTAATCTTTTGATGGTTTCTTCTATTTCCTCTATTGTTATTTGTCTGTTTAGGTTGTCTATATCCTCCTGACTCAATCTGGGCAGATCATAAGACTTAAGGAATTTATCTATGCCTTCACTATCTTCTATTTTATTGGAGTATAAGGATTCAAAATAATTTCTAATTATCTTCTGTATTTCTGAAGTGTCTGTTGTGATATTGCTTTTTTCATCCCGTATGTTAGTAATTAGAGTTCTCTCTCTTCTTCTCTTCGTTAGCATGGCTAAGGGCCTGTCGATTTTATTTATTTTTTCAAAGAACCAACTTTTAGTTTTGTCAATTTTTTCAATTGTTTCTTTTGTTTCAATTTCATTAATTTCAGCTCTGATTTTAATTATTTCTTGCCTTCTACTTATTTTGCTGTTGTTTTGCTCTTCTTTTTCTAGGATTTTTAGATGAAGTAAGAGATCATTTATTTGTTGGTTTTTTTTTTTTTTTTTTGAGGAATGAACTCCAAGCGATGAATTTTCCTGTTAGAACTGCTTTCAATGTGTCCCATAGATTCCGATATGTTGTGTCTGTGTTTTCATTTAACTCTAGGAATTTTTTAATTTCTTCCTTGATGTCTTCTAAAACCCATTGATCATTCAGCATCCTATTGTTCATTCTCCAAGTGATGCTTGATGTTTCCTTCCTTCTTTTATCATTGATTTTCAGTTTAATTCCATTATGATCAGATAAGATGCATGGTATTATCTCTACCCCTTTATATTGTCTAAGAGTTGCCCTGTAACATAATATATGGTCTATTTTTGAGTGGCTCCATGCGCTGCTGAGAAAAAGGTGTAACTACTTGATGTTGGGTGGTATATTCTATATATGCCAATTAAGTCTAGGTTGTTAATTGTGTTATTGAGTTCTATAGTTTCCTTATTTAACTTTTGTTTGGAAGATCTGTCCAGTGGTGAGAGAGGTGTGTTGAAGTCTCCCATGATTATTGTATGGTGATCTATTAGACTCTTGATCTTGAGAAGAGTTTGCTTGATGAACACAGCTGCATCATTATTTGGGGCATATATATTTATGATTGTTATTTCTTGTTGGTGTATGGTTCCCTTGAGCAGTATGAAGTGTCTTTCTTTATCCCTTTTGATTAACTTTGGCTTGAAATCTATTTTATTAGATACGAGTATGGACACTCCTGCTTGTTTCCACAGTCCATGTGAGTGTTATGATTTTTCCCAACCTTTCACCTTCAGTCTATGAATATCTTTTCCTATCAGATGTGTCTCCTGTAGGCAGCATATTGTTGGGTCTTGTTTTGTGATCCATTCTACTAGCCTGTGTCTCTTAATTGGTGAGTTTAAGCCATTAACATTCAGGGTTATTATTGAGATATGGTTTGTTTTTCTAGCCATATTTGTTTATTGATGTTTCTAAACCTGATTTGTTATTCTCTTTGACTACTTTCCCCCCTTTACTGTCCTACCTCCCATTGTTGGTTTTCAATGTTATTGTCCATTTCCTCTTCCTGTAATGTTTTGCAAAGGATTTTTTAAAGAGATGGTTTTCTGGCTGCGAATTCTTTTAACTTTTGTTTATCGTGGAAGGTTTTAATTTCATCTTCTATCCTGAAGCTTAATTTCGCCGGATACACGATTCTTGGTTGGAACCCATTTTCTTTCAGTGTTTGAAATATGTTATTCCAGGATCTTCTAGCTTTCAGAGTCTGTGTTGAGAGATCAGCTGTTATCCTTTTTGGTTTGCCCCTAAATGTAATCTGCTTTCTTTCTCTTGCAGCTTTTAAAATTCTCTCCTTATTCTGTATGTTGGACATCTTCATTATAATGTGTCTAGGTGTGGATCTCTTATGATTTTGCACATTCGGCGTCCTGTAGGCTTCTAGGATTTGGGATTCTGTCTCATTCTTCAAGTTGGGAAGTTTTCTCTTATTATTTCACTGAATAGACTGTTTATTCCTTTGGTATGGAGCTCTGTGCCTTCCTGTATCCCAATGACTCTTAAATTTGGTCTTTTGATATTGTCCCATAATTCTTGTATATTCTGCTTATGGTTTCTTAGCAGACTTGTTGAGCTGTCTATGTTCTTTTCCAGTGGAAATACTTTGTCTTCATTGTCTGATGTTCTCTCTGCTAAGTGATCTACTCTGCTGGTAGTATTCTCAATTGAGTTTTTAAGTTGGTTTATTGTTTCCTGCATTTCTAGGATTTCTATCTGTTTGTTTTTTATTACCTCTATCTCTCTGTGAAATTGATCTTTTACTTTCTGGATTTGTTTGTCAATGTGATCTTTCATTGTCTGATTTTGCTGTCTCATGTCTTCCTTGAGACTCCAGATCATCTGAAGCATATATATCCTGAACTCTTTATCTGACATTTCATCTGTTGCAGCTATTACCTCTTCTAAAGTTGAGTTGCCCTGCATTGCTTGTGGTCCTTTCTTTTCTTGTATTTTCATGCTGCTCACATTTCCTTCTGCTTGGTGGAACTGTTGTGTTTATGAGTTTTTCCCCCTAATTATTTATATTGCTCTTGTATAGTTGAAATATCTCCCTTGCAGGGCAGGTAGTGGCTGTGCTCCTTTTCTAGTTGGGGTGATCTCAAAACCACGTTGGCAGGCCGCTAGGCCTGCTCTGCCTGTTGTTCGAGGGTCTGCTCACCCTGCGGGAGCTGGTGGCGGCTCTGCTCTGCCTCCCCTCCAATTGTGGCGATATGACAATCACCCCCTCGGGTCGTTGGTCCTGATCCGGATGCGGGCGGCTGCTCTGCTCTGCCCCCCTACTCCAATTGGAGTGGCATATCTACCATGCTGGCAGGCCTCTAGGCCTGATTCGTTGGTGGGTCTCAGGTCTGCCTGACTCTGACAGTAAGGGGAGTTGGGTGTCGAGAGTCCTTTGGTCCTTGCGGTCACACCCACAGAGAGATTTTGAAGTTTCCCGGTTGTTGGCCAGGTGGGCGGGGCTATTAGCAGAGCCCGGAGGGCATGGCCATGTGCGGGGCCATGCGGGGACCCTTCTAGCTGAGTCGGGCCACCGGGAGCCAAGTGAAGAGCGGGGTAGCTGTGTCTGTGTGGTTGAGATCCGGGCGGGTGGTTTGGCTGTTCGCCGAGCGAGAGCAGGGCCTCCAGGGAGAGCCGATATGGCGGAGGCGTCTGCCGGTTTGGGCTGCCACTCCGCTCCGGGCCGCTGCCGCTTTCAGAAGCTGCTGGTGGTTGCGGGATTGGACCTCTGCGCCCACTGAGAAGGCCACCTGTAGAGCCGGATAGCTGCGACCGCGTGGTTAGAAACCGGGCAGGTGAGGCGGCTGTTCCCAGAGCAAGCACTAGGCCTCCCAGGGGAGCCCGGATTGCGGAGGCCGAATTCCGGTTCGGGCGGGGCGGGCCAAGTCGCTCCGGGTGTCCACCACTTGCAAAAACGGCTGCTAGTTGCAGAAGTTGATTTGTGCACTCGCCGCGGGGCCACCTGTGTAGCCGGGTAGCTTTGGCCGCGTGATTAGGGACCAGGTGGGTTAGGCGGCTCCTCCCAGAGCGAGAGCTAAGCCTCCCGGGGGAGCCGCTTGCCGGCGCGGCTGATGGCTGCGGGACCAGATCTCTGTGCCCGCGTGGCCGTCCAAGATCCACTTCTCTGGGACAAACTGTAAATTCCAATAAACCTACCAGTTCACAGCAGCTCTCTTCTTAAGGGAATTATGCTAGAAGTTCCTCCGTAGGTAGGCTGCCACTGTTCCGATGGGTCTTTCTTATCCTGTTAAAGTGGAGACATTAGAATCGCTGCTTCCTCGCCCAGCCGCCATGTTGGATCCCTAAGAGTAGACTTCTAATAGGTCCTTAGAGAATCTCTCTCCTCTCCTCAGTGGGCAGCAGGAGGTCCATGGGTCTGGCTGCCTAGGAGCTAGCTGTTGTGTGCAAATGGGCAGGACCAGGACGGCTGGAGAATCTCAATAATCACTAGTAGACTGCATTCTAGGTGAGGGCAGGCTGGAAACAGGCCATCCAGAAGGAAATGTCTTGAGCTCTGAAAATGACAGAATCTGTGAATTTAGGAAATGGTTGTGGGTCCAATCCACTCATAACACCTACTCCCTGGTCAGTCCACGGTTGCCACAGTTACCACAGGCCTGACCAGAACAACCCCAAGGGGGAGATGCACTGTGGCCTCCTGGCTTGGGGGTTTGGTCTGGGGCCAGCTGACCCATTGCTGCCGGCCTGAGATGAGGTGGGACACTGAGGTGGAAGGGAACAAGGGGGGAAGCATTCTTAGCTAATGGCAGCCAGAAGGTTGGGGCGGGGGAGGGGACGGGAGGAGACAGTTCGCAGGGGACAAGATGTGATTCCCCAGGGCATGTCCCCGGCCACACTCCACCTGCCCACACTCCTCTCAGTACAGTGGGCCTTTCAGATAATTAACCCACAAAATGGATGGATCCACAGGTTAGGTCACAAGTCTCACAGTCTAATCATTTCACCTCTGAACACTGCTACTGTGGCTGACCATGAGCTTTTGGTGGGGGGATACCTTATTTCTAAGCCATAATAGTACCTAGAGTCCATGTGCTTTGATTAGAATTCCTTCATGTAGTCTGGGAGAGTAATCGGGTGCCAAAACAAGATTAAAAGGAAATATCTGGTAACTGAAGATGTGACATTTGGAGCTTGGGGAAAAGCTCTGAAGAGGAGCCCTGGGTGGAGAACTTTAAAGTCCTGGTGATGAGGACACAAGAGGGGACCTGGTCTGTGGGGTAGCTGAGTGGCAGTGGGATCACTCATTAAAACATAAAAAAAAATTGAGAAGGAGCGTGTCTGGGGTGAGGAAAGGAGGAAAGGAGGTTGGGCCTGGAGTCTGGGTACCTGCGGGGTCTCCCCGAGGAGATTCCAGGAGGCAATAGGACAGGGAATTGTGC